>NC_066599.1:0-300000 GCF_905475345.1 Vespula vulgaris | reverse complement strand
AGACCATTAATCGATCACTCGTTCATTCAATAATTTATACGATTTCTATCTTTGTAGAATTAAACGGAGTGGTCGGGATACTGTACCACTTGGGGGAAATATAAGGCGGCCGCCTTTGGCATTGGGTCCATTCATGCCTCGAATTTCCATCATTCAAATCTCAATCCTTGCGGTACGCACGCTTCGAAAGTTAAAGAAAAGAGTAATGTAAGTAAATTAATCGATCACTCATTCATTCAATAATCTATACGATTTCTATCTTTGTAGAATTAAACGGAGTGGTGGGGATACTGGGCCACTTGGGGGAAATATAAGGCGGCCGCCTTTGGTAGTGGGTCCATTGATGCCACTAATTTCCACCATTCAAATCTCAATCCTCGTGGTACGCACGCCCCGCAAGTGAGAGAGAAGAGTTAATGTAAGACCATTAATCGATCACTCGTTCATTCAATAATTTATACGATTTCTATCTTTGTAGAATTAAACGGAGTGGTCGGGATACTGTACCACTTGGGGGAAATATAAGGCGGCCGCCTTTGGCATTGGGTCCATTCATGCCTCGAATTTCCATCATTCAAATCTCAATCCTTGCGGTACGCACGCTTCGAAAGTTAAAGAAAAGAGTAATGTAAGTAAATTAATCGATCACTCATTCATTCAATAATCTATACGATTTCTATCTTTGTAGAATTAAACGGAGTGGTGGGGATACTGGGCCACTTGGGGGAAATATAAGGCGGCCGCCTTTGGTAGTGGGTCCATTCATGCCACGAATTTCCACCACTCAAATCTCAATCCTCGTGGTAAGCACGCCCCGCAAGTAAGAGAGAAGAGTTAATGTAAGACCATTAATCGATCACTCCTTCATTCAATAATTTATACGATTTCTATCTTTGTAGAATTAAACGGAGTGGTGGGGATACTGGGCCACTTGGGGGAAATATAAGGCGGCCGCCTTTGGCATTGGGTCCATTCATGCCACGAATTTCCACCACTCAAATCTCAATCCTCGTGGTACGCACGCCCCGCAAGTAAGAGAGAAGAGTTAATGTAAGAACATTAATCGATCACTCGTTCATTCAATAATTTATACGATTTCTATCTTTGTAGAATTAAACGGAGTGGTGGGGATACTGGGCCACTTGGGGGAAATATAAGGCGGCCGCCTTTGGCATTGGGTCCATTCATGCCACGAATTTCCACCACTCAAATCTCAATCCTCGTGGTACGCACGCCCCGCAAGTAAGAGAGAAGAGTTAATGTAAGACCATTAATCGATCACTCCTTCATTCAATAATTTATACGATTTCTATCTTTGTAGAATTAAACGAAGTGGTGGGGATACTGGGCCACTTGGGGGAAATATAAGGCGGCCGCCTTTGGTAGTGGGTCCATTCATGCCACGAATTTCCACCACTCAAATCTCAATCCTCGTGGTACGCACGCCCCGCAAGTAAGAGAGAAGAGTTAATGTAAGACCATTAATCGATCACTCCTTCATTCAATAATTTATACGATTTCTATCTTTGTAGAATTAAACGGAGTGGTGGGGATACTGGGCCACTTGGGGGAAATATAAGGCGGCCGCCTTTGGCATTGGGTCCATTCATGCCACGAATTTCCACCACTCAAATCTCAATCCTCGTGGTACGCACGCCCCGCAAGTAAGAGAGAAGAGTTAATGTAAGACCATTAATCGATCACTCCTTCATTCAATAATTTATACGATTTCTATCTTTGTAGAATTAAACGAAGTGGTGGGGATACTGGGCCACTTGGGGGAAATATAAGGCGGCCGCCTTTGGTAGTGGGTCCATTCATGCCACGAATTTCCACCACTCAAATCTCAATCCTCGTGGTACGCACGCCCCGCAAGTAAGAGAGAAGAGTTAATGTAAGACCATTAATCGATCACTCCTTCATTCAATAATTTATACGATTTCTATCTTTGTAGAATTAAACGGAGTGGTGGGGATACTGGGCCACTTGGGGGAAATATAAGGCGGCCGCCTTTGGCATTGGGTCCATTCATGCCACGAATTTCCACCACTCAAATCTCAATCCTCGTGGTACGCACGCCCCGCAAGTAAGAGAGAAGAGTTAATGTAAGAACATTAATCGATCACTCGTTCATTCAATAATTTATACGATTTCTATCTTTGTAGAATTAAACGGAGTGGTGGGGATACTGGGCCACTTGGGGGAAATATAAGGCGGCCGCCTTTGGCATTGGGTCCATTCATGCCACGAATTTCCACCACTCAAATCTCAATCCTCGTGGTACGCACGCCCCGCAAGTAAGAGAGAAGAGTTGATGTAAGAACATTAATCGATCACTCGTTCATTCAATAATTTATACGATTTCTATCTTTGTAGAATTAAACGGAGTGGTGGGGATACTGTACCACTTGGGGGAAATATAAGGCGGCCGCCTTTGGCATTGGGTCCATTCATGCCTCGAATTTCCATCATTCAAATCTCAATCCTTGCGGTACGCACGCTCCGAAAGTTAAAGAAAAGAGTAATGTAAGTAAATTAATCGATCACTCATTCATTCAATAATCTATACGATTTCTATCTTTGTAGAATTAAACGGAGTGGTGGGGATACTGGGCCACTTGGGGGAAATATAAGGCGGCCGCCTTTGGTAGTGGGTCCATTCATGCCACGAATTTCCACCACTCAAATCTCAATCCTCGTGGTAAGCACGCCCCGCAAGTAAGAGAGAAGAGTTAATGTAAGACCATTAATCGATCACTCCTTCATTCAATAATTTATACGATTTCTATCTTTGTAGAATTAAACGGAGTGGTGGGGATACTGGGCCACTTGGGGGAAATATAAGGCGGCCGCCTTTGGCATTGGGTCCATTCATGCCACGAATTTCCACCACTCAAATCTCAATCCTCGTGGTACGCACGCCCCGCAAGTAAGAGAGAAGAGTTAATGTAAGAACATTAATCGATCACTCGTTCATTCAATAATTTATACGATTTCTATCTTTGTAGAATTAAACGAAGTGGTGGGGATACTGGGCCACTTGGGGGAAATATAAGGCGGCCGCCTTTGGTAGTGGGTCCATTCATGCCACGAATTTCCACCACTCAAATCTCAATCCTCGTGGTACGCACGCCCCGCAAGTAAGAGAGAAGAGTTAATGTAAGTAAATTAATCGATCACTCATTCATTCAATAATTTATACGATTTGTTTTGTTTTAGAACTACATCTTGAAATATTAACCTCCGGATGGCAGCATATTACAAGGTTTTATCTTATATTTCGGGTGGGACCCTTGGGAGGGGCCCAAGGGTGTGGGCCTCCGGGCGGGTTACTCTATCCATAACTTTTTCCTTTTCGTTTCCCTTTTATTCCTTTTTTGCTATAGGTTTTATCTTCGTGGAATCATCGCTGCGCGCAAACAAAACAAAATTGGCCCTGTGACTGTCTTTCACTACTTCGACGAGAGGAGGTTAGTGAAGCAGTGAGACTAAGAAACAATCCCTGGATGCCATAGAAGAGAGTACTGACGAAGATTTTACGCAAGTACAATGTTGTATAATTCTTATTTTCCACTTTCTATACTATTCTTTCTGTTTTAGATTTCCACTTTGCACTTCCCGGGACCTTGACAGTCCATCTCCATGGGGGACATAGAAATTTCCATAGGATGCCATAGGAGCGAGGAGTAACGAATAGTTAATACGAGTATACAAAAGATTATTGATTTTAGACTTAAATGCGAAGTGGGGATACATGCCGTCGAGAGACGACAACAAAGTCGGTGCTTTGACCGACCATAACAGTTACTAGTTCATTTGTGTTTTGGACTTCGACGAGAGAACTTGGAAATTTTCACAGACTGCCATAGGAGCGAGGAATAACGAAGATTTTACGCAAGTACAATGTTGTATCATTCTTATTTTCCACTTTCTATACTATTCTGTTTGTTTTAGATTTCTACTTTGCACTCTCGGAGGCCGTTGACAGTCTTTCTGCATGGGGGACATAGAAATTTCCATAGGATGCCATGGGAGCGAGGACTAACGAAGACTTTACGCAAGTACAATGTTGTATCGTTCTTATTTTCCACTTTCTATACTATTCTGTTTGTTTTAGATTTCTACTTTGCACTCTCGGAGGCCGTTGACCGTCTTCCTCCATGGGGGGCATAGAAATTTCCATAGGATGCCATGGGAGAGAGTATTAACGCATAGTTAATACGAGTATACAAAAGATTATTGATTTTAGACTTAAATGCGAAGTGGGGATACATGCCATCGAGAGACGACAACAAAGTCGGTGCTTTGACCGACCATAACAGTTACTAGTTCATTTGTGTTTTGGTCTTCGACGAGAGAACTTGGAAATTTTCACACACTGCCATAGGAGCGAGGACTAACGAAGATTTTACGCAAGTACAATGTTGTATCATTCTTGTTTTCCACTTTCTATACTTTCTTCTTTGTTTTAGATTTCCACTTTGCACTTCCGGGGCCGTTGATAGTTCTCCTCCATGGGGGACATAGAAATTTCCATAGGATGCCATGGGAGCGAGGACTAACGAAGATGTTACGCAAGTACAATGTTGTATGATCCTTATTTTCCACTTTCTATACTTTCTTCTTTGTTTTAGATTTCTACTTTGCACTCTCGGAGGCCGTTGACAGTCCTCCTCCATGGGGGACATAGAAATTTCCATAGGATGCCATGGGAGCGAGGACTAACGAAGACTTTACGCAAGTACAATGTTGTATCGTTCTTATTTTCCACTTTCTATACTATTCTTTCTGTTTTAGATTTCCACTTTGCACTTCCCGGGACCTTGACAGTCCATCTCCATGGGGGACATAGAAATTTCCATAGGATGCCATAGGAGCGAGGAGTAACGAATAGTTAATACGAGTATACAAAAGATTATTGATTTTAGACTTAAATGCGAAGTGGGGATACATGCCATCGAGAGACGACAACAAAGTCGGTGCTTTGACCGACCATAACAGTTACTAGTTCATTTGTGTTTTGGTCTTCGACGAGAGAACTTGGAAATTTTCACACACTGCCATAGGAGCGAGGACTAACGAAGATTTTACGCAAGTACAATGTTGTATGATTCTTATTTTCCACTTTCTATACTATTCTGTTTGTTCTAGATTTCCACTTTGCACTTCCGCGGCCGTTGACAGTCCTCCTCCATGGGGGACATAGAAATTTCCATAGGATGCCATGGGAGCGAGGACTAACGAAGACTTTACGCAAGTACAATGTTGTATCATTCTTATTTTCCACTTTCTATACTATTCTGTTTGTTTTAGATTTCCACTTTGCACTTCCGCGGCCGTTGACAGTTTTTCTCCATGGGGGACATAGAAATTTCCATAGGATGCCATAGGAGCGAGGACTAACGAAGACTTTACGCAAGTACAATGTTGTATCATTCTTATTTTCCACTTTCTATACTTTCTTCTTTGTTTTAGATTTCTACTTTGCACTCTCGGAGGCCGTTGACAGTCCTCCTCCATGGGGGACATAGAAATTTCCATAGGATGCCATGGGAGCGAGGACTAACGAAGATGTTACGCAAGTACAATGTTGTATGATCCTTATTTTCCACTTTCTATACTTTCTTCTTTGTTTTAGATTTCTACTTTGCACTCTCGGAGGCCGTTGACAGTCCTCCTCCATGGGGGACATAGAAATTTCCATAGGATGCCATGGGAGCGAGGACTAACGAAGACTTTACGCAAGTACAATGTTGTATCGTTCTTATTTTCCACTTTCTATACTATTCTTTCTGTTTTAGATTTCCACTTTGCACTTCCCGGGACCTTGACAGTCCATCTCCATGGGGGACATAGAAATTTCCATAGGATGCCATAGGAGCGAGGAGTAACGAATAGTTAATACGAGTATACAAAAGATTATTGATTTTAGACTTAAATGCGAAGTGGGGATACATGCCATCGAGAGACGACAACAAAGTCGGTGCTTTGACCGACCATAACAGTTACTAGTTCATTTGTGTTTTGGTCTTCGACGAGAGAACTTGGAAATTTTCACACACTGCCATAGGAGCGAGGACTAACGAAGATTTTACGCAAGTACAATGTTGTATGATTCTTATTTTCCACTTTCTATACTATTCTGTTTGTTCTAGATTTCCACTTTGCACTTCCGCGGCCGTTGACAGTCCTCCTCCATGGGGGACATAGAAATTTCCATAGGATGCCATGGGAGCGAGGACTAACGAAGACTTTACGCAAGTACAATGTTGTATCATTCTTATTTTCCACTTTCTATACTATTCTGTTTGTTTTAGATTTCCACTTTGCACTTCCGCGGCCGTTGACAGTTTTTCTCCATGGGGGACATAGAAATTTCCATAGGATGCCATAGGAGCGAGGACTAACGAAGACTTTACGCAAGTACAATGTTGTATCATTCTTATTTTCCACTTTCTATACTTTCTTCTTTGTTTTAGATTTCTACTTTGCACTCTCGGAGGCCGTTGACAGTCCTCCTCCATGGGGGACATAGAAATTTCCATAGGATGCCATGGGAGCGAGGACTAACGAAGATGTTACGCAAGTACAATGTTGTATGATCCTTATTTTCCACTTTCTATACTTTCTTCTTTGTTTTAGATTTCTACTTTGCACTCTCGGAGGCCGTTGACAGTCCTCCTCCATGGGGGACATAGAAATTTCCATAGGATGCCATGGGAGCGAGGACTAACGAAGACTTTACGCAAGTACAATGTTGTATCGTTCTTATTTTCCACTTTCTATACTATTCTTTCTGTTTTAGATTTCCACTTTGCACTTCCCGGGACCTTGACAGTCCATCTCCATGGGGGACATAGAAATTTCCATAGGATGCCATAGGAGCGAGGAGTAACGAATAGTTAATACGAGTATACAAAAGATTATTGATTTTAGACTTAAATGCGAAGTGGGGATACATGCCATCGAGAGACGACAACAAAGTCGGTGCTTTGACCGACCATAACAGTTACTAGTTCATTTGTGTTTTGGTCTTCGACGAGAGAACTTGGAAATTTTCACACACTGCCATAGGAGCGAGGACTAACGAAGATTTTACGCAAGTACAATGTTGTATCATTCTTGTTTTCCACTTTCTATACTTTCTTCTTTGTTTTAGATTTCCACTTTGCACTTCCGGGGCCGTTGATAGTTCTCCTCCATGGGGGACATAGAAATTTCCATAGGATGCCATGGGAGCGAGGACTAACGAAGATGTTACGCAAGTACAATGTTGTATGATCCTTATTTTCCACTTTCTATACTTTCTTCTTTGTTTTAGATTTCTACTTTGCACTCTCGGAGGCCGTTGACAGTCCTCCTCCATGGGGGACATAGAAATTTCCATAGGATGCCATGGGAGCGAGGACTAACGAAGACTTTACGCAAGTACAATGTTGTATCATTCTTATTTTCCACTTTCTATACTATTCTGTTTGTTTTAGATTTCCACTTTGCACTTCCGCGGCCGTTGACAGTTTTTCTCCATGGGGGACATAGAAATTTCCATAGGATGCCATAGGAGCGAGGACTAACGAAGACTTTACGCAAGTACAATGTTGTATCATTCTTATTTTCCACTTTCTATACTATTCTGTTTGTTCTAGATTTCCACTTTGCACTTCCGCGGCCGTTGACAGTCCTCCTCCATGGGGGACATAGAAATTTCCATAGGATGCCATGGGAGCGAGGACTAACGAAGATGTTACGCAAGTACAATGTTGTATCATTCTTATTTTCCACTTTCTATACTATTCTGTTTGTTTTAGATTTCCACTTTGCACTTCCGCGGCCGTTGACAGTTTTTCTCCATGGGGGACATAGAAATTTCCATAGGATGCCATAGGAGCGAGGACTAACGAAGACTTTACGCAAGTACAATGTTGTATCATTCTTATTTTCCACTTTCTATACTTTCTTCTTTGTTTTAGATTTCTACTTTGCACTCTCGGAGGCCGTTGACAGTCCTCCTCCATGGGGGACATAGAAATTTCCATAGGATGCCATGGGAGCGAGGACTAACGAAGATGTTACGCAAGTACAATGTTGTATGATCCTTATTTTCCACTTTCTATACTTTCTTCTTTGTTTTAGATTTCTACTTTGCACTCTCGGAGGCCGTTGACAGTCCTCCTCCATGGGGGACATAGAAATTTCCATAGGATGCCATGGGAGCGAGGACTAACGAAGATGTTACGCAAGTACAATGTTGTATGATCCTTATTTTCCACTTTCTATACTTTCTTCTTTGTTTTAGATTTCTACTTTGCACTCTCGGAGGCCGTTGACAGTCCTCCTCCATGGGGGACATAGAAATTTCCATAGGATGCCATGGGAGCGAGGACTAACGAAGATGTTACGCAAGTACAATGTTGTATGATCCTTATTTTCCACTTTCTATACTATTCTGTTTGTTTTAGATTTTCACTTTGCACTTCCGGGGTCGTTGACCGTCTTCCTCCATGGGGGGCATAGAAATTTCCATAGGATGCCATGGGAGAGAGTATTAACGCATAGTTAATACGAGTATACAAAAGATTATTGATTTTAGACTTAAATGCGAAGTGGGGATACATGCCATCGAGAGACGACAACAAAGTCGGTGCTTTGACCGACCATAACAGTTACTAGTTCATTTGTGTTTTGGACTTCGACGAGAGAACTTGGAAATTTTCACACACTGCCATAGGAGCGAGGACTAACGAAGATTTTACGCAAGTACAATGTTGTATGATTCTTATTTTCCACTTTCTATACTATTCTGTTTGTTCTAGATTTCCACTTTGCACTTCCGCGGCCGTTGACAGTCCTCCTCCATGGGGGACATAGAAATTTCCATAGGATGCCATGGGAGCGAGGACTAACGAAGATGTTACGCAAGTACAATGTTGTATCATTCTTATTTTCCACTTTCTATACTATTCTGTTTGTTTTAGATTTCCACTTTGCACTTCCGCGGCCGTTGACAGTTTTTCTCCATGGGGGACATAGAAATTTCCATAGGATGCCATAGGAGCGAGGACTAACGAAGACTTTACGCAAGTACAATGTTGTATCATTCTTATTTTCCACTTTCTATACTTTCTTCTTTGTTTTAGATTTCTACTTTGCACTCTCGGAGGCCGTTGACAGTCCTCCTCCATGGGGGACATAGAAATTTCCATAGGATGCCATGGGAGCGAGGACTAACGAAGATGTTACGCAAGTACAATGTTGTATGATCCTTATTTTCCACTTTCTATACTTTCTTCTTTGTTTTAGATTTCTACTTTGCACTCTCGGAGGCCGTTGACAGTCCTCCTCCATGGGGGACATAGAAATTTCCATAGGATGCCATGGGAGCGAGGACTAACGAAGATGTTACGCAAGTACAATGTTGTATGATCCTTATTTTCCACTTTCTATACTTTCTTCTTTGTTTTAGATTTCTACTTTGCACTCTCGGAGGCCGTTGACAGTCCTCCTCCATGGGGGACATAGAAATTTCCATAGGATGCCATGGGAGCGAGGACTAACGAAGATGTTACGCAAGTACAATGTTGTATGATCCTTATTTTCCACTTTCTATACTATTCTGTTTGTTTTAGATTTTCACTTTGCACTTCCGGGGTCGTTGACCGTCTTCCTCCATGGGGGGCATAGAAATTTCCATAGGATGCCATGGGAGAGAGTATTAACGCATAGTTAATACGAGTATACAAAAGATTATTGATTTTAGACTTAAATGCGAAGTGGGGATACATGCCATCGAGAGACGACAACAAAGTCGGTGCTTTGACCGACCATAACAGTTACTAGTTCATTTGTGTTTTGGACTTCGACGAGAGAACTTGGAAATTTTCACACACTGCCATAGGAGCGAGGACTAACGAAGATTTTACGCAAGTACAATGTTGTATGATTCTTATTTTCCACTTTCTATACTATTCTGTTTGTTCTAGATTTCCACTTTGCACTTCCGCGGCCGTTGACAGTCCTCCTCCATGGGGGACATAGAAATTTCCATAGGATGCCATGGGAGCGAGGACTAACGAAGATGTTACGCAAGTACAATGTTGTATCATTCTTATTTTCCACTTTCTATACTATTCTGTTTGTTTTAGATTTCCACTTTGCACTTCCGCGGCCGTTGACAGTTTTTCTCCATGGGGGACATAGAAATTTCCATAGGATGCCATAGGAGCGAGGACTAACGAAGACTTTACGCAAGTACAATGTTGTATCATTCTTATTTTCCACTTTCTATACTTTCTTCTTTGTTTTAGATTTCTACTTTGCACTCTCGGAGGCCGTTGACAGTCCTCCTCCATGGGGGACATAGAAATTTCCATAGGATGCCATGGGAGCGAGGACTAACGAAGATGTTACGCAAGTACAATGTTGTATGATCCTTATTTTCCACTTTCTATACTTTCTTCTTTGTTTTAGATTTCTACTTTGCACTCTCGGAGGCCGTTGACAGTCCTCCTCCATGGGGGACATAGAAATTTCCATAGGATGCCATGGGAGCGAGGACTAACGAAGATGTTACGCAAGTACAATGTTGTATGATCCTTATTTTCCACTTTCTATACTATTCTGTTTGTTTTAGATTTCCACTTTGCACTTCCGCGGCCGTTGACAGTCCTCCTCCATGGGGGACATAGAAATTTCCATAGGATGCCATGGGAGGGAGGACTAACGAAGATTTTACGCAAGTACAATGTTGTATCGTTCTTATTTTCCACTTTCTATACTATTCTGTTTGTTTTAGATTTCCACTTTGCACTTCCGCGGCCGTTGACAGTCCTCCTCCATGGGGGACGTAGAAATTTCCATAGGATGCCATGGGAGCGAGGACTAACGAAGATTTTACGCAAGTACAATGTTGTATGATTCTTATTTTCCACTTTCTATACTATTCTGTTTGTTTTAGATTTCCACTTTGCACTTCCGGGGCCCTTGACAGTCTTCCTCCATGGGGGACATAGAAATTTCCATAGGATGCCATAGGAGCGAGGACTAACGAAGATTTTACGCAAGTACAATTTTGTATCATTCTTATTTTCCACTTTCTATACTTTCTTCTTTGTTTTAGATTTCCACTTTGCACTTCCGGGGCCGTTGACAGTCTTTCTCCATGGGGGACATAGAAATTTCCATAGGATGCCATAGGAGCGAGGACTAACGAAGATTTTACGCAAGTACAATGTGTTACACTCACATTTTCGTATTTCTATACTGTTTCTTTTGTTATAAAGTACGTTCTGTGCTTTCCTAGGGTCTTGCAATCTATCTCCACGAGAGGACTTAGAAATTTTTGCATCTTTGGAGGACTTTGAAAATCTTTCTGCACGAGAGGACTTAGAAATTTTTGCATCTTTGGAGGACTTTGAAAATCTATCTCCACGAGAGGACTTTGAAATTTTCGCACCTTTGGGGATCTTTGAAAATCTATCTGCACGAGAGGACTTTGAAATTTTCGCACCTTTGGGGGACTTTAAAAATCTACCTGCACGAGAGGACTTAGAAATTTTCGCACCTTTGGGGATCTTTGAAAATCTATCTGCACGAGAGGACTTTGAAATTTTCGCACCTTTGGGGGACTTTAAAAATCTACCTCCACGAGAGTACTTAGAAATTTTCGCACCTTTGGGGGACTTTAAAAATCTACCTGCACGAGAGGACTTAGAAATTTTTGCATCTTTGGAGGACTTTGAAAATCTATCTCCACGAGAGGACTTAGAAATTTTCGCACCTTTGGGGATCTTTGAAAATCTATCTGCACGAGAGGACTTTGAAATTTTCGCACCTTTGGGGGACTTTAAAAATCTACCTCCACGAGAGTACTTAGAAATTTTCGCACCTTTGGGGGACTTTGAAAATCTATCTCCACGAGAGGACTTAGAAATTTTTGCATCTTTGGAGGACTTTGAAAATCTATCTGCACGAGAGGACTTAGAAATATTCGTACCTTTGAGGAACTTTAAAAATCTATCTCCATGTGTGGACTTAGAAATTTTCGCACCTTCGAGTGACTTTGATAATCTATCTCCACGAGTGGACTTAGAAATTTTCGCACGATGCCGAATTCGAGCGAGTATTAACGAAGACTTAAAGTAAGTATTTTTTTCTATCATATATTTGTTGAATCATTTTTACAGTTTTCATTATAACGATGATACTAATTATTTCGTTTGAATTTTTGTTTCAGAACCTCGTTGCAATCGCGCGCGTTGCAATGATGTAATCGAGTGTTAGTATCGCTAAAATAAATTTATCGCGAAGTAGAAGCAGTGTTTGTTCGTTCGCGTGTCGCGATTTAAACCATAAGTGTTTTTGCATAGACTGCGTGCAATGCAGTCCGTAGAGTCAGTGTTTGTTCGCGTAGTTTTTTTGATTTTTTAACAGTCGCACAGACTGTACTTATAATATATAGTAGAGTTGCGTTAAGTAAATTCAGTGACCGTTCGTTAATAAGTAACTACCGCGAATTAGAGTCAGTGCATCACTGAAGAGGATCTCGACCAACTTCGACGTCGACCTAACTCATTTTCAACCAACTACAAATCGTCCACCCTCAATTTCGACCTAAATCGCGGTCCAGTTTTTCGGAGCCATCGCAGAACTTCTCAAGTAGTAAGTTAATTTTGAAGTCCCTCCGATCACTCAATCGTGTCGAGGACGAAAGGTCCGAATCGGCACGAGTGATTGGTTGTAATTTTTAATAAAAGAGCATTGAGTGACCACTAGGAAATTTCTTTCGATTTTTCGTTTCAGGATGGTTTTCAAGTTTCCTTAGATTTATTGGTTTTCTTCCAAGTTTTAAAATAAGGGTAGTTAATTATGGTTTTCGAATGTTCTATAGTTGTTGGTTGGGCATGAAGCAAAGAAGAGACTATGTGTCAAGAGGGCAGCTATTGGATTGTTGTTTTATTTTGGAAGGTTCGACAGATTAGCCGAAATAGATATATTTTAATTTCTATGTGGTCACCCAAATTGCTCTTATGTAATAATAATTTTGATTTCAGAAACTCGGACGACGTAGCACTCCGTCTTTCATCCCACATTGGTACTCGTACGCGAATGGAATTATTACCTATAGTATTCAATTTTACTATTCAGGTCGACTTGTAAATTTTTATTTTCTTTATATTTTCTCTTTGCAAGTTTTCTTTCTAAAGTCTTCTGAATAAAAGTGCATATGGAATTGATAAAAATGCACCGAAATGCAAGGAAAGTTCTTTCTTTCCCGCGGTACGGGAAGAGAATATTCGTTTAGATTAGGATCGGAAGTGATACATTTTAATTCATTTTAAATTCAGAATTTTATTTTTCATAAGTAACACACACACACACACACACACACATATATATATATATATATGATGAGATGATTGCATACAATGTGAAGGACTGTATATACTAGTTTCAATATTGAAATTATTCCAAATTAATTGTTCCAGTTTAATTACTCTTCTCTCAAGCTTCTCTCGGGTGGGACTCTTGGGAGGGGCCCTTGGGTGTGGGCCTTTTGGCGGGCTACTTTCTCAGTATCTTCCAAAAAAGCTCTTTCCTCTTTTTATTTTTTTCTTCTTTTCTTTTTCGTTTAATCTTTTTCTGTTTCAGGTCAGATCATCGAGGAATGGATCATCGAGGGATGAATCATCGAAGGAGCGGTGAACGTGATATTCATATCTTGAATTATTATACTTTTGTATTTATTCTACATACTTCTGCATATTCTACTTATTATATTTCTATTTGTGTATAAGCAAGCATTTATTTATTATAGGCATATTTATTATATTCATTACATACATTTCTATCGATTATATATATTTCTATTTCTTCAAACGCATAGATATATAATAATTTAAAGGATTATCCGAGATTAAATACTCTACTTTCTCTCGATTTTGTTACTTTGATTTTTCTCGGGTGAAGGGATCTTCAAGATATTCATCCGTCGTTCCAAATTCTATCTTTCTTTCGCACTCTCGCACACATTCCCGGTTTCTTTTTTTCTTTTCTTTTTCTTTTTCTTCTTCTCATCTGCATTTACTCTCTCTCTTTTTCTGTTTCTAAATCATCGAGGGATCGATCATCGTGGGATGTTTACACGGAAGTTAATGGAACCTCGATGCATATAATTAATATTATATTCAGAGAGGGTATGTCTCCTTGCTTCCGTACGCGAATGATAGGGATAACATTCACGCGCGTGTCGGTCGTCACGCGCATGAATGTTCGCGGTCGCGAGATTATAAGTCCTACCGAGGACTTCGTTTTGATTTTTGAAATATAGACACGACCGGTCGTGTCTCGAGATGTCTGAAGCTGACGGTGTGGACGGTGGTGTTTTCTATCAGCAGGGTCTCGTTCATCTCCAGTTTTCCGATAAGTCAGAAACTCCCGAAGCGGAAAGACATCTCGAACGCGAATTTTAGAGTAGAGTCCCCGTTAGCCCGTGGGTCCCCAGATGCAGCAACCTCCAAGCGGTGGGACCTGGGTCGGTAGTACTTGCGATATAGTGAAATCTATGTTTAAATTATTTATAAAATCTATAATTAAATTATATATGTTATCTAAAATCTGTAACTAATATAATCCTATAGCGTAAGTACTACCGGGCGGATGGCTGCATATTTCAATGTTTTTCCAAAATCCCTCTTCTGTTTAATTTCAATTAGACGTTAACTCAATTACATATTAAATTGTTAATTATATTTTCACAGATAAAAAAATTGAACATATCAAAATTATAAATTAATTATTTAAGAAAACGCACAGAGAACTTTTCTATTACAATTGTGTTTGCTGTCAATTTTATTTATTCTTACATACTTTTATCAATTATAATTAATATATAATATATAATATATAAATAAAATTAATATATAAATATTTCTATTTACTATATTAATTACTTTTATTAACTGTTAATTAAAATTGTAAAATTATTAACTTATATTAGTCTCGGGTGGGACCCTTGGGAGGGGCCCTCGGGTGTGGGCCTTAGGCGGGTTTCGTTCTCTCACTAGCGAAAAATCAAACTCAATTATGGTACTTTGATTTTCGCCGAGTGACAAGATCTTCGAGATACACACCTATCGTTCGAAATTCTATTTTTCTCACGGACACATACGCAAATAATCTCAGTTTATTTTATTCTATTCCACTTCTTTTTTTTTCCTCTTTTCTATCTGTCTTTTTCTCATCTTTTTTAACCTTTTTCTGTTTCAGATTAGATCATCGAAGAACCAATCATCGAGGAAGCGATCATCGAGGGAACGATCATCGTGCAATTACATTCTTTCAGGGAACTTTTACAATATATGTCATTTTGCATATAATTTTACATATAATTTTTGTTCTTATATTTAATTTCTATTATCCTTTTAATTTTTGCTTTTTTGTATTAAACTTTTATTAAGTTTTTAATTTTTGTTTTTATATTTTAGATTTATAAACTTTTTAATTTTTGCTCTTACATTTAATTTTTATTACCTTTTTAATATTTGCTTTTATATTTAATTTTTATTATCTTTTTAATTTTGGATTTTATATTTAGCACTACTAATATTTTTTTTCTGTTTCAGATTAGGTGACCGAGGGACCGATCATCGTGAAATTAAATTTTTACAGGGAAGTTTTTCATATAATTTTATATTTAATTTTTGTTCTTAAATTTAATTTCTATTATACTTTTAATTTTTGCTTTTTTGTATTAAACTTTTATTAAGTTTTTAATTTTTGTTTTTATATTTTATATTCATTAACTTTTTAATTTTTGCTCTTACATTTAATTTTTATTATCTTTTTAATATTTGCTGTTATATTTAATTTTTATTATCTTTTTAATTTTGGATCTTATATTTAGCACTACTATCATTTTTTTTCTGTTTCAGATTAGGTGACCGAAAGACGGATCATCGTGGGATATTTACACGGAAGTTAATGGAACCTCTCTGCATATAATTCTTTTTATATGCAGGGAGGGTATGTCTCCTTGCTTCCGTACGCGAATGATAGAGAAAACACTCACGCGCGTGACGGCCGGCACGCGCGTGGGTGTTCGCGGACGCGAGATGAAGTCCTGCCGAGGACTACGTTTTGATTTTGAAATCGAAATATAGACACGACCGGTCGTGTCTCGAGATGTCTGAAGCCGACGGTGTGGACGGTGGAGCGATCTGTAAGCGGGGTTTTACACATCTCCAGTTTGCTGAGAAATCTGAAGCTCCCGAAGCGGAAGGCATCTCGGATCGTGGATTTTAGAGGAGAGTCCCCGTTAGCCCGCGGGTCTCCAATGCAGCAACCTCCACGCGGTGTGACCTGGGTCGGAAGTACTTGTTATATATCGAAATCTTATAAGGTGCAAGTATTTCCGAGCGAATGGCTGCATATTTCAAAATCTTTTCCAAAATCTTTTCCATATAATTCCAAATTAAAAGTCGAAGTTCGCACATTTTACATTCTTTATTACATCTTCCGTATATTCGGCAATAAGTACACAGTCATTTTTATTCATTGAAACGTAAAACTCTGTAATAATTGAGATAATTATTCCAGATTAATTATTGCAGTTCCTCTCGGGTGGGACCCATGAGTTGGGCTCATGGGCGTGGGCTTCTGTGCGGGTCTCCTTTCAGTATCGAAAAATCGTGCTCTATTTTCGTACTTTGGTTTTTCTCTTCTTTTCAATTCCATCTTTTTCACACGTACACGTGTTTCATTCCATCTTACAGACATTCTTTACTCTCCTTCTTTCCGAGTTCTGTCGGTTTAACATGCGCGCACGTTCCGGCTTCCTCTTTTTCTCTTTCTCTTTCTCTTCTTCTCTTCTTCACTGACTTCGATACATCGGCGTAGGTCCAGTGTATCGTCGAATGGTTTGTTTCATATTCGATTGTTAGACGCGAATACGGGTAAGATAGAAAGAACACTTGCGCGTGTGTCGGCGGGCACAGGCGTGGTGTTCCCGGGCGCGATTAAAAGTCCTACGATAATGGACTTCGTTTGATTGCTAAAAACGAATAAATGACCGGTCGTGATACGGTCACCGGATGACTGTAGAGTGAGACGGTCTATGTGCTACTGAGGAGGATGGTTTATGGCTATTTGTAAGGATGTTCAGTCCGTTGACTGACCCACCTTATATCTATAGTCACCTGAGTCCATGGTGAGGTGTATGCAACCCCGCGGGACCGCGAATTAGAGTAGAGTCACCGTTATTCTAGCACTCACGTGGATGTTCGGGCGCGATTAAAGTCCTACCGTGGACTTCGTTTTATTGTTCGATATACGAAAGGCACGAACGGTCGTGCTTAAAGGTGGGATGTGGGCATCCGAGGCTGACGGCCTCAACGTTATCCCCAGTAGGATACCGTTGCGGACTTGATGTCCCTGTTCGCTCATGTTGCCTCGCGAACACCGGGAACGCGTATTGTAGAGTAGAGTTACCGTTGTATTAACACCACGTGAGTGTTCGGGCGCGAATTAAGTGTCCTACCGTGGACTTAGATTTATTTGCTTGATATATAGATAAAATTACGCCGGTAATGCGTATTTTATAGTAGAGTCATTCGGACATTCACGTGATTGTCCGAACGCGATTAAAAGTCCTACCGGGGACTTCGTTTTATTTGTTCGGCGATTATTTGTTCACGCCGGTCTCGCGTATCTTAGAGAGTAGAGTCCCCGTTAGCTCGTGGGTCCCCAGATGCAGCAACCTCCAAGCGGTGGGACCTGGGTCGGTAATACTTGCGATATATCGAAATCTATGTCTTAATTATATTTAAAGTCTGTATCTAAAATATACATATAATTATAAAACGCAAGTACTACCGGGCGAATGGCTGCATATTTTTGTATTTTCCCAAATTCTCTTTTCTGCCCAAGTTCAATTAGACGTTAAATTAATTACATTTTAAACTGTCAGTTATATTTCCACAAATAAATAAGTTGAACAAATCAAAATTCTAAATTAATTTTCTAAGATGACGAACAGAAAACTTTTCTGTCGTTTTTATGTTCATTTATATTCCTATTTATTCTTAGTTACTTTTATTATTATATTTAATTGTTAGTTAAATTTGTTATATATTTTTATTAATTATTCTAATTATTTACTTGTAGTTATTATATTAATTATTTTTGTTAACTTTTCATTGTTGTTTGTCTCAGGTGCAACTCTTGGGAAGGGTCTTGCTGTTTGTACGTTTGGGCAGTTTATAGTTTCAGTATCTTTGCACTGCTGTTTTTCTCTTTTTCTTTCTTTACCACTTCTGTTTTTTCTTTTTCTCCTCCTCTTCTTTTTTAACTGTTTTTTAACCTTGCTTTTTTAACTGTTGCATATAGCACCAGGCAAATAGTTGCATATTTCAATGTTTTTTTAATAACGGAGGAATATTTTCTTTTAAAATCACATTGTGAAGTGGGGATAATTTTCTTTGTGAGTCGAAAACAAAATCGGACCTCTAACCGACTTTAACAGTTAGTTGTGCTTTGGAATTCGACGAGAGCACATGTCAATTTGCGCAGATGCCATTCCTGCCAGTATTAACGAACAGTTTATTCAAATACATAACAGCTTATTTCATCCTAGATTTAAATGCGAGGTGGGGATATTCGGGTTCGGGAGACGACAATAATGTCGGTCTTTCTTATACATCCTGGTTCAGTTGTGCATTGGACTTCGACGAGTGAACTTAGAAACTTTCGCACCGTTGGGGGACTTTGAAAATCTATCTCCATGTGTGGACTTAGAAATTTTCGCACCTTTGAGGAACTTTGAAAATCTATCTCCATGTGTGGACTTAGAAATTTTCGCACCTTTGAGGAACTTTGAAAATCTATCTCCATGTGTGGACTTAGAAATTTTCGCACCTTTGAGGAACTTTAAAAATCTATCTCCATGTGTGGACTTAGAAATTTTCGCACCTTTGAGGAACTTTAAAAATTTATCTCCATGTGTGGACTTAGAAATTTTCGCACCTTTGAGGGACTTTGAAAATCTATCTCCACGAGTGGACTTAGAAATTTTCGCACCTTTGAGGAACTTTAAAAATCCATCTCCATGTGTGGACTTAGAAATTTTCGCACCTTTGAGGAACTTTGAAAATCTATCTCCATGTGTGGACTTAGAAATTTTCGCACCTTTGAGGAACTTTAAAAATCCATCTCCATGTGTGGACTTAGAAATTTTCGCACCTTTAAGGAACTTTAAAAATCCATCTCCATCTCCATGTGTGGACTTAGAAATTTTCGCACCTTTGAGGAACTTTAAAAATCTATCTCCATGTGTGGACTTAGAAATTTTCGCACCTTTGAGGAACTTTAAAAATCTATCTCCATGTGTGGACTTAGATTTTTAAAGTCCCCCAAAGGTGCGAAAATTTTTATCTCCACGCGTGGACTTAGAAATTTCCGCACCTTTGAGGAACTTTGAATATCTATTTCCATGTGTGGACTTAGAAATTTTCGCACCTTTGAGGAACTTTAAAAATCCATCTCCATGTGTGGACTTAGAAATTTTCGCACCTTTGAGGAACTTTAAAAATCTATCTCCATGTGTGGACTTAGAAATTTTCGCACCTTTGAGGAACTTTAAAAATTTATCTCCATGTGTGGACTTAGAAATTTTCGCACCTTTGAGGGACTTTGAAAATCTATCTCCACGAGTGGACTTAGAAATTTTCGCACGATGCCGAATTCGAGCGAGTATTAACGAAGACTTAAAGTAAGTATATTTTGCTATCGTATATTTGTTTAATAATTTATACAGTTTTCATTATAACAATGATAATAATTATTTCGTTTGTATTTTTGTTTCAGAACCTCTTTGCAGTCGCGCGCGTTGCAATGATGTAATCGAGTGTTAGCATCGCTAAAATAAATTTATCGCGTAGTAGAAGCAGTGTTTGTTCGTTCGCGTTTCGCGATTTAAACCATAAGTGTTTTTGAATGGACTGCGCGCAATGCAGTTTTTAGAGTCAGTGTTTGTTCGCGTAGTTTTTTGATTTTTTAACAGTCGAACAGACTGTACTTATAAAATATAGTAGAGTTGCGTTAAGTAAATTCGGTGACCGTTCGTTAATAAGTAACTACCGCGAATTAGAGTCAGTGCATCACTGAAGAGGATCTCAACCAACTTCGATGTCGACCTACCTCATGTCTCAACCAACTACAAATCGTCCACCCTCAATTTCGACCTAAATCGCGGTGCAGTGTTTTGGAGCCTTCGCAGAACTTCTTAAGTGGTGAGTTAATTTTTAAGTCCCTCCGATCACTCAATCATGTCGAGGACGAAAGGTCCGAATCGGCACGAGTGATTGGTTGTAATTAATTAGTAGAAGAGCAATGAGTGACCACGAGTAAATTTCTTCGGAGATTTACTCGTGAATGGTTCGTTATTTTTTGATTTATTTATTAGATCAGGATAGAGTCTTCTTGCTTAAACGCGTTAACAATAATTATTTGAAATTTTAAATATTTGAATGCATTTTTAAATAATTTTGTCCCGCGAGAATAGTACAAAAATCGTGATATTCGTGAATTTTAATAATACATAAGCAAGAAGACATTCGCGATGGATAGTTTCTGGATTACAAGCGAGATTGTATAATTTATTTCCTAATAATTAGAATAATCGCTTGTAAGAAGGAGCGTCCAATGATTTTTCATTACATTTTTAGATAAAGATTAATCAATTTTATTAATAAAAGAAAAGTCTCAATAGAGTCATTGCTTTTGAAAGAGTAAAGTATAGTAGAGTCATTGCTTTTGAAAGAATAAAGTAGAGTAGAGAAAAGACAAAGAGACTTGTAAAATCACTACGCGTAGAACATAGAACAAGTTAATCGATTTTTAGCTTAGGATTTTCAGCAATTAGTATATTAATTCTCGTTTCTCTACCGATGCTTTCTCGATTTTTCGTTTCAGGATTGGTTTAGAGTTGCGTCAGATTTGTTAGTTTTCTTCGACGTTTTAGAATAAGAGATAGTTCTAGTTTCTTGGCGATAGTTGACGATAGTTCAAATGTTCTATAGTAGTTATTAGGGCACGAAGCAAAGAAGAGGCTATGTGCCGAAGAGGCCCCCACATATTGTGGCTCAAGAGGGCAACTATTAGGCTATAAAGTTATTTTCGAAGTTTCGACAGAACACTTCGAGAATAACTCTTAGTCATATTTTAATTATACCATGTTGTCACTCAAAACGCTCTGATATAATAATAATATAATTTTCAGAAACTAAGAAGATCTCTTCATTCCGTGTCCCATTTCACAATGCCATGCGTTTGCGAATAGAATTTTTACGTATTTTATACATTTTTATTACTAAAGTCGAGTAATAAATTTTTCCCATATTTCTTTTCTAAAGTTCAATTTAATCCGTAATTTTATTTTTATAAAATCAAGTTTTATATTAAAGTAATAATTTCGAAACGTATAAAATATGGCAATTGTGAGGACCACTGAAAGTGCATTGAATAAAAGTGCACATGGGAATGAAACAAGAACATTTAAATACATAGCATATTCTCGTTTCACTTTTACTGAAAGGATAACCAACAGGATTCCAGTATCACCCAGCGCATAGCTGCATACTTTAGATTAAACAATTATTTTAAATAGTTGATTAAACTGTTGATTAACTCCTGTATCATCTCTCGGGTGGGACCCTTGGGAGGGGCCCTCGGGTGTGGGCCTTAGGCGGGTTTCGTTCATTTACTAAAGAAAAATCGAATTCAATTATGATATTCTGATTTTTGTCGACTGAACCGACCTTCGAGATACAAACCCATCGTACGGAATTCTTTTTTCCTTTTTCTGTTTCTCTTTTCTTTTCCTATTTTCTTTATATCTCTTTCTCATTCTGTTTCATACTTTTTCTGTTTCAGGTTAGATCATCGAGGGACCGATCATCGAGGGACCGATCATCGTGAAATTAAATTTTTACAGGGAAGTTTTCATTTAATTTTATATTTAATTTTTGTTCTTATATTTAATTTCTATTATACTTTTAACTTTTGCTGTTTTGTATTTAACTTTTATTAAGTTTTTAATTTTTGTTTTTATATTTTAGATTCATTAACTTTTTAATTTTTGCTCTTACATTTAATTATTATTATCTTTTTAATATTTGCTTTTATATTTAATTTTTATTATCTTTTTAATTTTGCATCTTATATTTAGCACTACTATTATTTTTTTCTGTTTCAGATTAGGTGACCGAGGGACGGATCATCGTGGGATCTTTACACGGAAGTTAATGGAACCTGTCTGCATATAATTCTTATTATATGCAGGGAGGGTATGTCTCCTTGCTTCCGTACGCGAATGATAGAGAAAACACTCACGCGCGTGACGGCCGGCACGCGCGTGGGTGTTCGCGGACGCGAGATGAAGTCCTGCCGAGGACTACGTTTTGATTTTGAAATCGAAATATAGACACGACCGGTCGTGTCTCGAGATGTCTGAAGCCGACGGTGTGGACGGTGGAGCGATCTGTAAGCGGGGTTTTACACATCTCCAGTTTGCTGAGAAATCTGAAGCTCCCGAAGCGGAAAGGCATCTCGGATCGTGGATTTTAGAGTAGAGTCCTCGTTAGCCCGCGGGTCCCCACATGCAGCTACCTCCTAGCGGTGGGACCTGGGTCGGTAATACTTGCGATATATCAGAATCTGTGTCTTAATTATATTTAAAGTCTTTAACTAAATTACACATATAATTATAAAACGCAATTATTACCGGGCGAATGGCTGCATATTTCTATATTTTTGCAGTATTTCTCGTCTGTCTAAGTTCAATTAAACGTTAAATTGATTACATTATAAATTGATAGTTTTATTTCGACAGATAAATAAATTTCAATATAACAAAATTTTTAATTAATTTTCTAAGGGAAAGCACAGAAAACTTTTCTATCCCACTTATGTTAGCTATCGTTCGTATTTATCCCGACTTACTTTTATTACTTATATTCCTTAATAATTGTATACTTTTGATAATTACATTAATTGTATACTTTATGAATAGCTATTTTTAACATTTATTAAGTGATAGTCTCGGGTGGGACCCTTGGGAGGGGCCTTTGGGTGTGGGCCTTTAGGCGGGCTGCCGTCTCGGCATCTTTTAGGGCTCTTTTTCTCATTTTCTTTTCTTTTCTTTTCTTTCTATCCATGTCTTCTCTTTTCTTTTCTTCTTTCTCCGTTTCTGATGAAATGATGGAAAGATGAATCATCGTGAGACCCATCATCCTTACATTTATTTATTGAATTATTATCCATTTTTATTAATTATATACATTTAGATTCACTCTAAATTTTTAATAATGCTATATATTCCTATATTTCTTATTAATTATATGCATTTATATTCATTTATGCATTTCTATTTATTATATTTATTTCTGTTATATATATTTCTATTTATTATATTATTCTTTTCTGCTTTTTCTCTTTTCTGTTTCAGGTTAGATCACCGAGGGATCTACCATGGAGAAATTATATTTTTACAGGGAAATTATTGAATATAGATGGCTTTTTGCATATAGTTTTGCATGTAATTTTTACATGTTTATCTTTTCTTCTTTTATTCTTTTTCTGTTTCAGGTTAGGTGATCGAGGGACGGATCATCGTGGGATTCTTGCACGGGAGTTCATGGAACCTCCCTGCATATAATCTCTATTATATGCAGGGAGGGTATTTCCATGCTTCCGTACGCGTATGATAGGGAAAATACTCACGCGCCTGACGGCCGACACGCGTTCATCGCCCAAGGACCATGGAGGGATTTAGATTTTCATACGGGTGTTTAAAGAATCTTTCTACCTCAGGCGTAGAAAGATTTCTTTTCTCCCGTTCGGGTAAGATAGAAGGACACTCGTTTATGTCGGCTGGCATAGACGTTGGTGTTCTCGGGCGCGATTAAGTCCAAACTTGGCTCCAACGTACTCAACATACTCGCGTGAGTGTTTCCGGGATACTCGCGTAAGTATTTGTGAGTGCGGTAGGATTCAATTTTGGGTGCCGGCGTTTGTCGCGAAAGCACGACCGGTCGTGCTCAAGTGGTGATCGAAGCTTCCGATGTTGGATAGTTGAGCTATGCGTAAGTCGGTTCCCAAATGCGGAGACGCATGGGGCTGCAATTTTAGCGTTTGGAGGCTTGAATTCGTCGGGAGTGGAGGTCGCCCCGTTGCTTTGCCTTCTTGATAGTAGTAATAGTAGTAAAAAGTAGAGTCACCGTTAGTCCGTGGGTCTCCACTTGCAGCAACCTCCACGTGGTGGGACCTGGGTCGGCAGTACTTGTTGTTTATCGAAATTTTATAAGGTGCAAGTATTTCCGAGCGAATGGCTGCAAATTTTAAGATTTTTCTAAGATCTTTTCTAAGTAATTCCAAAATATATTTCACATTGCTTCTTACATCTTTCGTATATTTAGCAATGAGTTCACAGTCATTTCTATTCGTTGAAACGCATAGCTCTATAATATAATAATTAATCGAGATTATTTATTATGGTTTTTATCGGGTGGGTCCCATGAGTGGGGCTCATGGGCGTGGGCTTCTGTGCGGGTCTCCTTCTTTCTGCATCGAAAAATCGAGCTGGATTTTTGTACTGTGGTTTTCGTCGATCTTCTATGTTCATCTTTTCTTCCCAATTTCATCTTCCTCACACGTGCATGTGTTCCATTACATCTTACGGATATTCTTTTCTTTCTTTTCTTTTCTGCTTCATCCTTTTCACGTGTGCGCACGTTCTGACTTTCTTCTCTTGTCATTTCCTTCAGCTTTTCTTTCTTTCTCTTCTTCTTTTCCTCTTCTTCGCAAATCTCGATATATCCGCGCGGAATACGGGTAGGATAGAAAGAACACTAACACCTTTGTCGGCGGGCAGAGACGTGATGTTCTCGGGCGCGAATAAAAGTCCTACGGAAATGGGCTCCGTTTGATTGCTAAAACGAATTTATGACCGGTCGTGTGTCGGTTTATGTGCTGCCGAGTAGTATGGTTTGCTATCCGTAAGAGTGGACTGACCCTCCTCCTGTTAGCCGCCTGAATTCTCGGTTGTGCGTGGACGCCGCGAACGCGAATTTAGAGTAGAGTCACCGTTATTCTAACACTCACGGGAGTGTTCGGGCGCGATTAAAAGTCCTACCGGGGACTTCGTTTTATAGAACGCCGATTATTTGATCACGCCGGTCACGCGAATTTCAGAGTAGAGACCCCGTTAGTCCGTGGGTCTCCAACTGCAGCAACCTCCACGCGGTGGGACCTGGGTCGGAAGTACTTGCGTTTCGTCAAATCTTATGGTGTGCAAGTATTGCCGAGCGAATGGCTGCGTTCTCTAAGGCTTGTCTAAAATTTCTTCTATATAATTCCAAATTGAATATCGAAGTACGTACGTTCTAGATTCTTTCTTACACCTTCCGTATATTCGGCAGTAAATACGTAGTCATTTCTATTCATTGAAAGCCACAGCTGTGTAATAATTGAAATAATTATCCGAGAATAATTATCATAGTTTCTCTCGGGTGGGTCCCTTGGGATGGGCCCTTGGGCGTGGGCTTCTGTGCGGGTCTCCTTCTTTCTGTACCGAAAAATCCAGCTCGACTTCCGTACTCTGACATCGGTCCATTCATTTTCTCTTTTCTTTTGTTTTCTTTTCTTTTCTATGTCCATCTTTTCATTTCAATTTCATCGTTTTCACACATGCCTGTGTTTCATTATAACTTATACGGATATCCTTTCTATTCTTCTGAGTTTTATCATATTCACGTGCGCGCATGTCTCGGTTGTCTTTTCCTCTTTCTCTTCTTCGCGGTTTTCGATATATCGGCACAGGTCCGATGTATCGTCGAAAGGTTCGTTTCATAATCGATTGCTAGACGAGAATACGGGCAGGATAGGAAGAACACTCGCACCTGTGTCGGCGGGCACAGACGTGATGTTCTCGGGCGCGAATAAAAGTCCTACGGTAATGGACTTCGTTTGATTGCTAAACCGAATAATGACCGGTCGTGTGTCGGTTCGTGTGCTGCCGAGTGGTATGGATCTGCTATCCGTAAGCGTGGACTGACCCTCCTCCTGTTAGCCGCCTGAATTCTCGGTCGGTACGTGGACGCCGCGAACGCGAATTTAGAGTAGAGTCACCGTTATTATAACGCTCTCGGGAGTGTTCGGGCGCGATTAAAAGTCCTACCGGGGACTTCGTTTTATAGAACGCCGATTATTTGATCACGCCGGTCACGCGAACATTAGAGTAGAGTCCCCGTTAGCCCGTGGGTCCCCAAATGCAGCAACCTCCTAGCGGTGGGACCTGGGTCGGTAGTACTTATGATATATTAAAATCTATGTCTAAATTATATCAAAAATCTATAATTAAAATATATACGTAATTATATAGCGCAAGTACTACCGGGCGAATGGCTGCGTATTTCAATGTTTTTCCAAAATCTTTTCTGTCTAATATCAATTAGACGTTAAATTAATATCATTCTATATTATTAGTTATATTTCCACAGATAAATAAATTTCAATATAACAAAATTTTAAGTTAATTTTCTAAGAGAACCCATAAAAAACTTTTCCGTCCCGCTTATATTAGCTATTGTCCGTATTTATCCTGATTTACTTTTATTACTAATATACCATAATAATTATACAGTTTTGATAATTACATTAATTTTATATTTATACCTACTATATGAATACTCTTACGTTAGCTATCATTCGTATTTATCCTGATTTACTTTTATTACTTATATACCTAAATAATTGTATACTTTTGATAATTACATTAATTATATACTTTATGAATAGCTATTTTTAACATTTATTAATTGTTAGTTTCGGGTGGGACCCTTGGGAGGGGCCCTCGGGTGTGGGCCTTAGGCGGGTTTCGTTCTTTCACTAAAGAAAAATCGAATTCAATTATGAAATTCTGATTTTCGTCGATTGAACCGATCTGCGAGAGACAGACCAATCGTTTAGAATTCTACTTCTCTCACGCGTACATACGCAAATTTTCCCTTCTCTTTTCCTTTTTCTGTTTGTCTTTTCTTTTCCTATATTCTTTATATCTGTTTCTCATTCTGTTTCATACTTTTTCTGTTTCAGGTTAGATCATCGAGGGACCGATCATCGAGGGACCGATCATCGTGAAATTAAATTTTTACAGGGAAGTTTTTGCATATAATTTTATATTTAATTTTTGTTCTTATATTTAATTTCTATTATACTTTTAATTTTTGCTTTTTTGCATTTAATTTTATTACGTTTTTATTTTTTGTTTTTATATTTTAGATTTATTAACTTTTTCCTTTTTGCTCTTACATTTAATTATTATTATCTTTTTAATATTTGCTTTTATATTTAATTTTTATTATCTTTTTAATTTTGGATCTTATATTTAGCACTACTATTATTTTTTTTCTGTTTCAGATTAGGTGACCGAGGGACGGATCATCGTGGGATCTTTACACGGAAGTTAATGGAACCTCTCTGCATATAATTCTTATTATATGCAGGGAGGGTATGTCTCCTTGCTTCCGTACGCGAATGATAGAGAAAACACTCACGCGCGTGACGGCCGGCACGCGCGTGGGTGTTCGCGGACGCGAGATTAAGTCCTGCCGAGGACTACGTTTTGATTTTGAAATCGAAATATAGACACGACCGGTCGTGTCTCGAGATGTCTGAAGCCGACGGTGTGGACGGTGGAGCGATCTGTAAGCGGGGTTTTACACATCTCCAGTTTGCTGAGAAATCTGAAGCTCCCGAAGCGGAAAGGCATCTCGAACGCGGATTTTAGAGGAGAGTCCCCGTTAGCCCGCGGGTCTCCAATGCAGCAACCTCCACGCGGTGTGACCTGGGTCGGAAGTACTTGTTATATATCGAAATCTTATAAGGTGCAAGTATTTCCGAGCGAATGGCTGCAAATTTCAAGATTTTTCCAAAATCTTTCCTATGTATTTCCAAATTACATTTCACATTGTTTCTTACATCTTTAGCATATTCAGCAATGAGTTCACAGTCATTTTTATTCATTGATTCGCATAGGTATGTAATAATTGCAACAATTATTCAAGATAATTATTCCAGTTCCTCTCGGGTGGGTCCCATGAGTGGGGCTCATGGGCGCGGGCTTCTGTGCGGGTCTCCTTCTTTCAGTACGGAAAAATCGAACTCAGTTTTCTTACTCTGATTTAAATCGGGTGTAGCGATATTCTATGTCCATCTTTTCTTCGGAGTTCTATCGGTTTTACGTGCGCGCATGTTCCGGCTCTCTTTCTCCTCTTCTTTTCCTCTTCTTCGCGGATTTCGAAATGTCGGCGCAGGTCCGATATATCGTCGAATGGTTCGGTTCTTAATCCATCGTTAGACGCGAATACGGGTAAGATAGAAAGAGCACTCGCGCGTGTGTCGGCGGGCACAGGCGTGGTGTTCTCGGGCGCGAATAAAAGTCCTACGGTAATGGACTTCGTTTGATTGCTAAACCGAATAATGACCGGTCGTGTGTCGGTTCGTGTGCTGCCGAGTGGTATGGATCTGCTATCCGTAAGCGTGGACTGACCCTCCTCCTGTTAGCCGCCAGAATTCTCGGTTGGTACGTGGACGCCGCGAACGCGAATTTAGAGTAGAGTCACCGTTATTCTAACACTCACGGGAGTGTTCGGGCGCGATTAAAGGTCCTACCGGGGACTTCGTTTTATAGAACGCCGATTATTTGATCACGACGGTCACGCGAATTTCAGAGTAGAGACCCCGTTAGTCCGTGGGTCTCCAACTGCAGCAACCTCCACGCGGTGGGACCTGGGTCGGAAGTACTTGCGTTTCGTCAAATCTTATGGTGTGCAAGTATTGCCGAGCGAATGGCTGCGTTCTCTAAGACTTGTCTAAAATTTCTTCTATATAATTCCAAATTGAATATCGAAGTACGTACGTTCTAGATTCCTTCTTACACCTTCCATATATTCGGCATTAAATACGTAATCATTTCTATTCATTGAAAGCCACAGCTGTGTAATAATTGAAATAATATTCGAGAATAATTATCACAGTTTCTCTCGGGTGGGTCCCTTGGGATGGGCCCTTGGGCGTGGGCTTCTGTGCGGGTCTCCTTCCAGTATCGAAAAATCGTGCTCTATTTTCGTACTTTGGTTTCTCTCTTCTTTTCAATTCCATCTTTTTCACACGTACACGTGTTTCACTCCATCTTACTGATATTCTTTTCTCTCTTTCTTTCCGAGTTCTGTCGTTTTAACATGCGCGCACGTTCCGGCTTCCTTTTCTTCTCTTTCTCTTTCTCTTCTTCTCTTCTTCACTGACTTCGATACATCGGCGTAGGTCCAGTGTATCGTCGAATGGTTTGTTTCATATTCGATTGTTAGACGCGAATACGGGTAAGATAGAAAGAACACTTGCGCGTGTGTCGGCGGGCACAGGCGTGGTGTTCCCGGGCGCGATTAAAAGTCCTACGATAATGGACTTCGTTTGATTGCTAAAAACGAATAAATGACCGGTCGTGATACGGTCACCGGATGACTGTAGAGTGAGACGGTCTATGTGCTACTGAGGAGGATGGTTTATGGCTATTTGTAAGGATGTTCAGTCCGTTGACTGACCCACCTTATATCTATAGTCACCTGAGTCCATGGTGAGGTGTATGCAACCCCGCGGGACCGCGAATTAGAGTAGAGTCACCGTTATTCTAGCACTCACGTGGATGTTCGGGCGCGATTAAAGTCCTACCGTGGACTTCGTTTTATTGTTCGATATACGAAAGGCACGAACGGTCGTGCTTAAAGGTGGGATGTGGGCATCCGAGGCTGACGGCCTCAACGTTATCCCCAGTAGGATACCGTTGCGGACTTGATGTCCCTGTTCGCTCATGTTGCCTCGCGAACACCGGGAACGCGTATTGTAGAGTAGAGTTACCGTTGTATTAACACCACGTGAGTGTTCGGGCGCGAATTAAGTGTCCTACCGTGGACTTAGATTTATTTGCTTGATATATAGATAAAATTACGCCGGTAATGCGTATTTTATAGTAGAGTCATTCGGACATTCACGTGATTGTCCGAACGCGATTAAAAGTCCTACCGGGGACTTCGTTTTATTTGTTCGGCGATTATTTGTTCACGCCGGTCTCGCGTATCTTAGAGAGTAGAGTCCCCGTTAGCTCGTGGGTCCCCAGATGCAGCAACCTCCAAGCGGTGGGACCTGGGTCGGTAATACTTGCGATATATCGAAATCTATGTCTTAATTATATTTAAAGTCTGTATCTAAAATATACATATAATTATAAAACGCAAGTACTACCGGGCGAATGGCTGCATATTTTTGTATTTTCCCAAATTCTCTTTTCTGCCCAAGTTCAATTAGACGTTAAATTAATTACATTTTAAACTGTCAGTTATATTTCCACAAATAAATAAGTTGAACAAATCAAAATTCTAAATTAATTTTCTAAGATGACGAACAGAAAACTTTTCTGTCGTTTTTATGTTCATTTATATTCCTATTTATTCTTAGTTACTTTTATTATTATATTTAATTGTTAGTTAAATTTGTTATATATTTTTATTAATTATTCTAATTATTTACTTGTAGTTATTATATTAATTATTTTTGTTAACTTTTCATTGTTGTTTGTCTCAGGTGCAACTCTTGGGAAGGGTCTTGCTGTTTGTACGTTTGGGCAGTTTATAGTTTCAGTATCTTTGCACTGCTGTTTTTCTCTTTTTCTTTCTTTACCACTTCTGTTTTTTCTTTTTCTCCTCCTCTTCTTTTTTAACTGTTTTTTAACCTTGCTTTTTTAACTGTTGCATATAGCACCAGGCAAATAGTTGCATATTTCAATGTTTTTTTAATAACGGAGGAATATTTTCTTTTAAAATCACATTGTGAAGTGGGGATAATTTTCTTTGTGAGTCGAAAACAAAATCGGACCTCTAACCGACTTTAACAGTTAGTTGTGCTTTGGAATTCGACGAGAGCACATGTCAATTTGCGCAGATGCCATTCCTGCCAGTATTAACGAACAGTTTATTCAAATACATAACAGCTTATTTCATCCTAGATTTAAATGCGAGGTGGGGATATTCGGGTTCGGGAGACGACAATAATGTCGGTCTTTCTTATACATCCTGGTTCAGTTGTGCATTGGACTTCGACGAGTGAACTTAGAAACTTTCGCACCGTTGGGGGACTTTGAAAATCTATCTCCATGTGTGGACTTAGAAATTTTCGCACCTTTGAGGAACTTTGAAAATCTATCTCCATGTGTGGACTTAGAAATTTTCGCACCTTTGAGGAACTTTGAAAATCTATCTCCATGTGTGGACTTAGAAATTTTCGCACCTTTGAGGAACTTTGAAAATCTATCTCCATGTGTGGACTTAGAAATTTTCGCACCTTTGAGGAACTTTAAAAATCCATCTCCATGTGTGGACTTAGAAATTTTCGCACCTTTGAGGAACTTTAAAAATCCATCTCCATCTCCATGTGTGGACTTAGAAATTTTCGCACCTTTGAGGAACTTTAAAAATCTATCTCCATGTGTGGACTTAGAAATTTTCGCACCTTTGAGGAACTTTAAAAATCTATCTCCATGTGTGGACTTAGATTTTTAAAGTCCCCCAAAGGTGCGAAAATTTTTATCTCCACGCGTGGACTTAGAAATTTCCGCAGCTTTGAGGAACTTTGAATATCTATTTCCATGTGTGGACTTAGAAATTTTCCCACCTTTGAGGAACTTTAAAAATCCATCTCCATGTGTGGACTTAGAAATTTTCGCACCTTTGAGGAACTTTAAAAATCTATCTCCATGTGTGGACTTAGAAATTTTCGCACCTTTGAGGAACTTTAAAAATTTATCTCCATGTGTGGACTTAGAAATTTTCGCACCTTTGAGGGACTTTGAAAATCTATCTCCACGAGTGGACTTAGAAATTTTCGCACCTTTGAGGAACTTTAAAAATCCATCTCCATGTGTGGACTTAGAAATTTTCGCACCTTTGAGGAACTTTGAAAATCTATCTCCATGTGTGGACTTAGAAATTTTCGCACCTTTGAGGAACTTTAAAAATCCATCTCCATGTGTGGACTTAGAAATTTTCGCACCTTTAAGGAACTTTAAAAATCCATCTCCATCTCCATGTGTGGACTTAGAAATTTTCGCACCTTTGAGGAACTTTAAAAATCTATCTCCATGTGTGGACTTAGAAATTTTCGCACCTTTGAGGAACTTTAAAAATCTATCTCCATGTGTGGACTTAGATTTTTAAAGTCCCCCAAAGGTGCGAAAATTTTTATCTCCACGCGTGGACTTAGAAATTTCCGCACCTTTGAGGAACTTTGAATATCTATTTCCATGTGTGGACTTAGAAATTTTCGCACCTTTGAGGAACTTTAAAAATCCATCTCCATGTGTGGACTTAGAAATTTTCGCACCTTTGAGGAACTTTAAAAATCTATCTCCATGTGTGGACTTAGAAATTTTCGCACCTTTGAGGAACTTTAAAAATTTATCTCCATGTGTGGACTTAGAAATTTTCGCACCTTTGAGGGACTTTGAAAATCTATCTCCACGAGTGGACTTAGAAATTTTCGCACGATGCCGAATTCGAGCGAGTATTAACGAAGACTTAAAGTAAGTATATTTTGCTATCGTATATTTGTTTAATAATTTATACAGTTTTCATTATAACAATGATAATAATTATTTCGTTTGTATTTTTGTTTCAGAACCTCTTTGCAGTCGCGCGCGTTGCAATGATGTAATCGAGTGTTAGCATCGCTAAAATAAATTTATCGCGTAGTAGAAGCAGTGTTTGTTCGTTCGCGTTTCGCGATTTAAACCATAAGTGTTTTTGAATGGACTGCGCGCAATGCAGTTTTTAGAGTCAGTGTTTGTTCGCGTAGTTTTTTGATTTTTTAACAGTCGAACAGACTGTACTTATAAAATATAGTAGAGTTGCGTTAAGTAAATTCGGTGACCGTTCGTTAATAAGTAACTACCGCGAATTAGAGTCAGTGCATCACTGAAGAGGATCTCAACCAACTTCGATGTCGACCTACCTCATGTCTCAACCAACTACAAATCGTCCACCCTCAATTTCGACCTAAATCGCGGTGCAGTGTTTTGGAGCCTTCGCAGAACTTCTTAAGTGGTGAGTTAATTTTTAAGTCCCTCCGATCACTCAATCATGTCGAGGACGAAAGGTCCGAATCGGCACGAGTGATTGGTTGTAATTAATTAGTAGAAGAGCAATGAGTGACCACGAGTAAATTTCTTCGGAGATTTACTCGTGAATGGTTCGTTATTTTTTGATTTATTTATTAGATCAGGATAGAGTCTTCTTGCTTAAACGCGTTAACAATAATTATTTGAAATTTTAAATATTTGAATGCATTTTTAAATAATTTTGTCCCGCGAGAATAGTACAAAAATCGTGATATTCGTGAATTTTAATAATACATAAGCAAGAAGACATTCGCGATGGATAGTTTCTGGATTACAAGCGAGATTGTATAATTTATTTCCTAATAATTAGAATAATCGCTTGTAAGAAGGAGCGTCCAATGATTTTTCATTACATTTTTAGATAAAGATTAATCAATTTTATTAATAAAAGAAAAGTCTCAATAGAGTCATTGCTTTTGAAAGAGTAAAGTATAGTAGAGTCATTGCTTTTGAAAGAATAAAGTAGAGTAGAGAAAAGACAAAGAGACTTGTAAAATCACTACGCGTAGAACATAGAACAAGTTAATCGATTTTTAGCTTAGGATTTTCAGCAATTAGTATATTAATTCTCGTTTCTCTACCGATGCTTTCTCGATTTTTCGTTTCAGGATTGGTTTAGAGTTGCGTCAGATTTGTTAGTTTTCTTCGACGTTTTAGAATAAGAGATAGTTCTAGTTTCTTGGCGATAGTTGACGATAGTTCAAATGTTCTATAGTAGTTATTAGGGCACGAAGCAAAGAAGAGGCTATGTGCCGAAGAGGCCCCCACATATTGTGGCTCAAGAGGGCAACTATTAGGCTATAAAGTTATTTTCGAAGTTTCGACAGAACACTTCGAGAATAACTCTTAGTCATATTTTAATTATACCATGTTGTCACTCAAAACGCTCTGATATAATAATAATATAATTTTCAGAAACTAAGAAGATCTCTTCATTCCGTGTCCCATTTCACAATGCCATGCGTTTGCGAATAGAATTTTTACGTATTATATACATTTTTATTACTAAAGTCGAGTAATAAATTTTTCCCATATTTCTTTTCTAAAGTTCAATTTAATCCGTAATTTTATTTTTATAAAATCAAGTTTTATATTAAAGTAATAATTTCGAAACGTATAAAATATGGCAATTGTGAGGACCACTGAAAGTGCATTGAATAAAAGTGCACATGGGAATGAAACAAGAACATTTAAATACATAGCATATTCTCGTTTCACTTTTACAGCAAGGATACCCAACAGGTTTGCAGTATCACCCAGCGCATAGCTGCATACTTTAGATTAAACAATTATTTTAAATAGTTGATTAAACTGTTGATTAGCTCCTCTATCTTCTCTCGGGTGGGACCCTTGGGAGGGGCCCTCGGGTGTGGGCCTTAGGCGGGTTTCGTTCATTTACTAAAGAAAAATCTAATTCAATTATGATATTCTGATTTTCGTCGACTGAACCGATCTTCGAGATACACACCCATCGTTCTATTTTTCTCATGCGTACATACGCAAATTTTCACTTCGTTTTTCCTTTTTCTGTTTGTCTTTTCTTTTCCTATTTTCTTTATATCTCTTTCTCATTCTGTTTCATACTTTTTCTGTTTCAGGTTAGATCAACGAGGGACCGATCATCGAGGGACCGATCATCGTGAAATTAAATTTTTACAGGGAAGTTTCTGCATATAATTTTATATTTAATTTTTGTTCTTATATTTAATTTCTATTATACTTTTAATTTTTGCTGTTTTGTATTTAACTTTTATTAAGTTTTTAATTTTTGCTCTTACATTTACTTTTTATTATCTTTTTAATATTTGCTTTTATATTTAATTTTTATTATCTTTTTAATTTTGGATCTTATATTTAGCACTACTATTATTTTTTTTCTGTTTCAGATTAGGTGACCGAGGGACGGATCATCGTGGGATCTTTACACGGAAGTTAATGGAACCTCTCTGCATATAATTCTTATTATATGCAGGGAGGGTATGTCTCCTTGCTTCCGTACGCGAATGATAGAGAAAACACTCACGCGCGTGACGGCCGGCACGCGCGTGGGTGTTCGCGGACGCGAGATTAAGTCCTGCCGAGGACTACGTTTTGATTTTGAAATCGAAATATAGACACGACCGGTCGTGTCTCGAGATGTCTGAAGCCGACGGTGTGGACGGTGGAGCGATCTGTAAGCGGGGTTTTACACATCTCCAGTTTGCTGAGAAATCTGAAGCTCCCGAAGCGGAAAGGCATCTCGAACGCGGATTTTAGAGGAGAGTCCCCGTTAGCCCGCGGGTCTCCAATGCAGCAACCTCCACGCGGTGTGACCTGGGTCGGAAGTACTTGTTATATATCGAAATCTTATAAGGTGCAAGTATTTCCGAGCGAATGGCTGCAAATTTCAAGATTTTTCCAAAATCTTTCCTATGTATTTCCAAATTACATTTCACATTGTTTCTTACATCTTTAGCATATTCAGCAATGAGTTCACAGTCATTTTTATTCATTGATTCGCATAGGTATGTAATAATTGCAACAATTATTCAAGATAATTATTCCAGTTCCTCTCGGGTGGGTCCCATGAGTGGGGCTCATGGGCGCGGGCTTCTGTGCGGGTCTCCTTCTTTCAGTACGGAAAAATCGAACTCAGTTTTCTTACTCTGATTTAAATCGGGTGTAGCGATATTCTATGTCCATCTTTTCTTCGGAGTTCTATCGGTTTTACGTGCGCGCATGTTCCGGCTCTCTTTCTCCTCTTCTTTTCCTCTTCTTCGCGGATTTCGAAATGTCGGCGCAGGTCCGATATATCGTCGAATGGTTCGGTTCTTAATCCATCGTTAGACGCGAATACGGGTAAGATAGAAAGAGCACTCGCGCGTGTGTCGGCGGGCACAGGCGTGGTGTTCTCGGGCGCGAATAAAAGTCCTACGGTAATGGACTTCGTTTGATTGCTAAACCGAATAATGACCGGTCGTGTGTCGGTTCGTGTGCTGCCGAGTGGTATGGATCTGCTATCCGTAAGCGTGGACTGACCCTCCTCCTGTTAGCCGCCAGAATTCTCGGTTGGTACGTGGACGCCGCGAACGCGAATTTAGAGTAGAGTCACCGTTATTCTAACACTCACGGGAGTGTTCGGGCGCGATTAAAGGTCCTACCGGGGACTTCGTTTTATAGAACGCCGATTATTTGATCACGACGGTCACGCGAATTTCAGAGTAGAGACCCCGTTAGTCCGTGGGTCTCCAACTGCAGCAACCTCCACGCGGTGGGACCTGGGTCGGAAGTACTTGCGTTTCGTCAAATCTTATGGTGTGCAAGTATTGCCGAGCGAATGGCTGCGTTCTCTAAGACTTGTCTAAAATTTCTTCTATATAATTCCAAATTGAATATCGAAGTACGTACGTTCTAGATTCCTTCTTACACCTTCCATATATTCGGCATTAAATACGTAATCATTTCTATTCATTGAAAGCCACAGCTGTGTAATAATTGAAATAATATTCGAGAATAATTATCACAGTTTCTCTCGGGTGGGTCCCTTGGGATGGGCCCTTGGGCGTGGGCTTCTGTGCGGGTCTCCTTCCAGTATCGAAAAATCGTGCTCTATTTTCGTACTTTGGTTTCTCTCTTCTTTTCAATTCCATCTTTTTCACACGTACACGTGTTTCACTCCATCTTACTGATATTCTTTTCTCTCTTTCTTTCCGAGTTCTGTCGTTTTAACATGCGCGCACGTTCCGGCTTCCTTTTCTTCTCTTTCTCTTTCTCTTCTTCTCTTCTTCACTGACTTCGATACATCGGCGTAGGTCCAGTGTATCGTCGAATGGTTTGTTTCATATTCGATTGTTAGACGCGAATACGGGTAAGATAGAAAGAACACTTGCGCGTGTGTCGGCGGGCACAGGCGTGGTGTTCCCGGGCGCGATTAAAAGTCCTACGATAATGGACTTCGTTTGATTGCTAAAAACGAATAAATGACCGGTCGTGATACGGTCACCGGATGACTGTAGAGTGAGACGGTCTATGTGCTACTGAGGAGGATGGTTTATGGCTATTTGTAAGGATGTTCAGTCCGTTGACTGACCCACCTTATATCTATAGTCACCTGAGTCCATGGTGAGGTGTATGCAACCCCGCGGGACCGCGAATTAGAGTAGAGTCACCGTTATTCTAGCACTCACGTGGATGTTCGGGCGCGATTAAAGTCCTACCGTGGACTTCGTTTTATTGTTCGATATACGAAAGGCACGAACGGTCGTGCTTAAAGGTGGGATGTGGGCATCCGAGGCTGACGGCCTCAACGTTATCCCCAGTAGGATACCGTTGCGGACTTGATGTCCCTGTTCGCTCATGTTGCCTCGCGAACACCGGGAACGCGTATTGTAGAGTAGAGTTACCGTTGTATTAACACCACGTGAGTGTTCGGGCGCGAATTAAGTGTCCTACCGTGGACTTAGATTTATTTGCTTGATATATAGATAAAATTACGCCGGTAATGCGTATTTTATAGTAGAGTCATTCGGACATTCACGTGATTGTCCGAACGCGATTAAAAGTCCTACCGGGGACTTCGTTTTATTTGTTCGGCGATTATTTGTTCACGCCGGTCTCGCGTATCTTAGAGAGTAGAGTCCCCGTTAGCTCGTGGGTCCCCAGATGCAGCAACCTCCAAGCGGTGGGACCTGGGTCGGTAATACTTGCGATATATCGAAATCTATGTCTTAATTATATTTAAAGTCTGTATCTAAAATATACATATAATTATAAAACGCAAGTACTACCGGGCGAATGGCTGCATATTTTTGTATTTTCCCAAATTCTCTTTTCTGCCCAAGTTCAATTAGACGTTAAATTAATTACATTTTAAACTGTCAGTTATATTTCCACAAATAAATAAGTTGAACAAATCAAAATTCTAAATTAATTTTCTAAGATGACGAACAGAAAACTTTTCTGTCGTTTTTATGTTCATTTATATTCCTATTTATTCTTAGTTACTTTTATTATTATATTTAATTGTTAGTTAAATTTGTTATATATTTTTATTAATTATTCTAATTATTTACTTGTAGTTATTATATTAATTATTTTTGTTAACTTTTCATTGTTGTTTGTCTCAGGTGCAACTCTTGGGAAGGGTCTTGCTGTTTGTACGTTTGGGCAGTTTATAGTTTCAGTATCTTTGCACTGCTGTTTTTCTCTTTTTCTTTCTTTACCACTTCTGTTTTTTCTTTTTCTCCTCCTCTTCTTTTTTAACTGTTTTTTAACCTTGCTTTTTTAACTGTTGCATATAGCACCAGGCAAATAGTTGCATATTTCAATGTTTTTTTAATAACGGAGGAATATTTTCTTTTAAAATCACATTGTGAAGTGGGGATAATTTTCTTTGTGAGTCGAAAACAAAATCGGACCTCTAACCGACTTTAACAGTTAGTTGTGCTTTGGAATTCGACGAGAGCACATGTCAATTTGCGCAGATGCCATTCCTGCCAGTATTAACGAACAGTTTATTCAAATACATAACAGCTTATTTCATCCTAGATTTAAATGCGAGGTGGGGATATTCGGGTTCGGGAGACGACAATAATGTCGGTCTTTCTTATACATCCTGGTTCAGTTGTGCATTGGACTTCGACGAGTGAACTTAGAAACTTTCGCACCGTTGGGGGACTTTGAAAATCTATCTCCATGTGTGGACTTAGAAATTTTCGCACCTTTGAGGAACTTTGAAAATCTATCTCCATGTGTGGACTTAGAAATTTTCGCACCTTTGAGGAACTTTGAAAATCTATCTCCATGTGTGGACTTAGAAATTTTCGCACCTTTGAGGAACTTTGAAAATCTATCTCCATGTGTGGACTTAGAAATTTTCGCACCTTTGAGGAACTTTAAAAATCCATCTCCATGTGTGGACTTAGAAATTTTCGCACCTTTGAGGAACTTTAAAAATCCATCTCCATCTCCATGTGTGGACTTAGAAATTTTCGCACCTTTGAGGAACTTTAAAAATCTATCTCCATGTGTGGACTTAGAAATTTTCGCACCTTTGAGGAACTTTAAAAATCTATCTCCATGTGTGGACTTAGATTTTTAAAGTCCCCCAAAGGTGCGAAAATTTTTATCTCCACGCGTGGACTTAGAAATTTCCGCAGCTTTGAGGAACTTTGAATATCTATTTCCATGTGTGGACTTAGAAATTTTCCCACCTTTGAGGAACTTTAAAAATCCATCTCCATGTGTGGACTTAGAAATTTTCGCACCTTTGAGGAACTTTAAAAATCTATCTCCATGTGTGGACTTAGAAATTTTCGCACCTTTGAGGAACTTTAAAAATTTATCTCCATGTGTGGACTTAGAAATTTTCGCACCTTTGAGGGACTTTGAAAATCTATCTCCACGAGTGGACTTAGAAATTTTCGCACCTTTGAGGAACTTTAAAAATCCATCTCCATGTGTGGACTTAGAAATTTTCGCACCTTTGAGGAACTTTGAAAATCTATCTCCATGTGTGGACTTAGAAATTTTCGCACCTTTGAGGAACTTTAAAAATCCATCTCCATGTGTGGACTTAGAAATTTTCGCACCTTTAAGGAACTTTAAAAATCCATCTCCATCTCCATGTGTGGACTTAGAAATTTTCGCACCTTTGAGGAACTTTAAAAATCTATCTCCATGTGTGGACTTAGAAATTTTCGCACCTTTGAGGAACTTTAAAAATCTATCTCCATGTGTGGACTTAGATTTTTAAAGTCCCCCAAAGGTGCGAAAATTTTTATCTCCACGCGTGGACTTAGAAATTTCCGCACCTTTGAGGAACTTTGAATATCTATTTCCATGTGTGGACTTAGAAATTTTCGCACCTTTGAGGAACTTTAAAAATCCATCTCCATGTGTGGACTTAGAAATTTTCGCACCTTTGAGGAACTTTAAAAATCTATCTCCATGTGTGGACTTAGAAATTTTCGCACCTTTGAGGAACTTTAAAAATTTATCTCCATGTGTGGACTTAGAAATTTTCGCACCTTTGAGGGACTTTGAAAATCTATCTCCACGAGTGGACTTAGAAATTTTCGCACGATGCCGAATTCGAGCGAGTATTAACGAAGACTTAAAGTAAGTATATTTTGCTATCGTATATTTGTTTAATAATTTATACAGTTTTCATTATAACAATGATAATAATTATTTCGTTTGTATTTTTGTTTCAGAACCTCTTTGCAGTCGCGCGCGTTGCAATGATGTAATCGAGTGTTAGCATCGCTAAAATAAATTTATCGCGTAGTAGAAGCAGTGTTTGTTCGTTCGCGTTTCGCGATTTAAACCATAAGTGTTTTTGAATGGACTGCGCGCAATGCAGTTTTTAGAGTCAGTGTTTGTTCGCGTAGTTTTTTGATTTTTTAACAGTCGAACAGACTGTACTTATAAAATATAGTAGAGTTGCGTTAAGTAAATTCGGTGACCGTTCGTTAATAAGTAACTACCGCGAATTAGAGTCAGTGCATCACTGAAGAGGATCTCAACCAACTTCGATGTCGACCTACCTCATGTCTCAACCAACTACAAATCGTCCACCCTCAATTTCGACCTAAATCGCGGTGCAGTGTTTTGGAGCCTTCGCAGAACTTCTTAAGTGGTGAGTTAATTTTTAAGTCCCTCCGATCACTCAATCATGTCGAGGACGAAAGGTCCGAATCGGCACGAGTGATTGGTTGTAATTAATTAGTAGAAGAGCAATGAGTGACCACGAGTAAATTTCTTCGGAGATTTACTCGTGAATGGTTCGTTATTTTTTGATTTATTTATTAGATCAGGATAGAGTCTTCTTGCTTAAACGCGTTAACAATAATTATTTGAAATTTTAAATATTTGAATGCATTTTTAAATAATTTTGTCCCGCGAGAATAGTACAAAAATCGTGATATTCGTGAATTTTAATAATACATAAGCAAGAAGACATTCGCGATGGATAGTTTCTGGATTACAAGCGAGATTGTATAATTTATTTCCTAATAATTAGAATAATCGCTTGTAAGAAGGAGCGTCCAATGATTTTTCATTACATTTTTAGATAAAGATTAATCAATTTTATTAATAAAAGAAAAGTCTCAATAGAGTCATTGCTTTTGAAAGAGTAAAGTATAGTAGAGTCATTGCTTTTGAAAGAATAAAGTAGAGTAGAGAAAAGACAAAGAGACTTGTAAAATCACTACGCGTAGAACATAGAACAAGTTAATCGATTTTTAGCTTAGGATTTTCAGCAATTAGTATATTAATTCTCGTTTCTCTACCGATGCTTTCTCGATTTTTCGTTTCAGGATTGGTTTAGAGTTGCGTCAGATTTGTTAGTTTTCTTCGACGTTTTAGAATAAGAGATAGTTCTAGTTTCTTGGCGATAGTTGACGATAGTTCAAATGTTCTATAGTAGTTATTAGGGCACGAAGCAAAGAAGAGGCTATGTGCCGAAGAGGCCCCCACATATTGTGGCTCAAGAGGGCAACTATTAGGCTATAAAGTTATTTTCGAAGTTTCGACAGAACACTTCGAGAATAACTCTTAGTCATATTTTAATTATACCATGTTGTCACTCAAAACGCTCTGATATAATAATAATATAATTTTCAGAAACTAAGAAGATCTCTTCATTCCGTGTCCCATTTCACAATGCCATGCGTTTGCGAATAGAATTTTTACGTATTTTATACATTTTTATTACTAAAGTCGAGTAATAAATTTTTCCCATATTTCTTTTCTAAAGTTCAATTTAATCCGTAATTTTATTTTTATAAAATCAAGTTTTATATTAAAGTAATAATTTCGAAACGTATAAAATATGGCAATTGTGAGGACCACTGAAAGTGCATTGAATAAAAGTGCACATGGGAATGAAACAAGAACATTTAAATACATAGCATATTCTCGTTTCACTTTTACTGAAAGGATAACCAACAGGATTCCAGTATCACCCAGCGCATAGCTGCATACTTTAGATTAAACAATTATTTTAAATAGTTGATTAAACTGTTGATTAACTCCTGTATCATCTCTCGGGTGGGACCCTTGGGAGGGGCCCTCGGGTGTGGGCCTTAGGCGGGTTTCGTTCATTTACTAAAGAAAAATCGAATTCAATTATGATATTCTGATTTTTGTCGACTGAACCGACCTTCGAGATACAAACCCATCGTACGGAATTCTTTTTTCCTTTTTCTGTTTCTCTTTTCTTTTCCTATTTTCTTTATATCTCTTTCTCATTCTGTTTCATACTTTTTCTGTTTCAGGTTAGATCATCGAGGGACCGATCATCGAGGGACCGATCATCGTGAAATTAAATTTTTACAGGGAAGTTTTCATTTAATTTTATATTTAATTTTTGTTCTTATATTTAATTTCTATTATACTTTTAACTTTTGCTGTTTTGTATTTAACTTTTATTAAGTTTTTAATTTTTGTTTTTATATTTTAGATTCATTAACTTTTTAATTTTTGCTCTTACATTTAATTATTATTATCTTTTTAATATTTGCTTTTATATTTAATTTTTATTATCTTTTTAATTTTGCATCTTATATTTAGCACTACTATTATTTTTTTCTGTTTCAGATTAGGTGACCGAGGGACGGATCATCGTGGGATCTTTACACGGAAGTTAATGGAACCTGTCTGCATATAATTCTTATTATATGCAGGGAGGGTATGTCTCCTTGCTTCCGTACGCGAATGATAGAGAAAACACTCACGCGCGTGACGGCCGGCACGCGCGTGGGTGTTCGCGGACGCGAGATGAAGTCCTGCCGAGGACTACGTTTTGATTTTGAAATCGAAATATAGACACGACCGGTCGTGTCTCGAGATGTCTGAAGCCGACGGTGTGGACGGTGGAGCGATCTGTAAGCGGGGTTTTACACATCTCCAGTTTGCTGAGAAATCTGAAGCTCCCGAAGCGGAAAGGCATCTCGGATCGTGGATTTTAGAGTAGAGTCCTCGTTAGCCCGCGGGTCCCCACATGCAGCTACCTCCTAGCGGTGGGACCTGGGTCGGTAATACTTGCGATATATCAGAATCTGTGTCTTAATTATATTTAAAGTCTTTAACTAAATTACACATATAATTATAAAACGCAATTATTACCGGGCGAATGGCTGCATATTTCTATATTTTTGCAGTATTTCTCGTCTGTCTAAGTTCAATTAAACGTTAAATTGATTACATTATAAATTGATAGTTTTATTTCGACAGATAAATAAATTTCAATATAACAAAATTTTTAATTAATTTTCTAAGGGAAAGCACAGAAAACTTTTCTATCCCACTTATGTTAGCTATCGTTCGTATTTATCCCGACTTACTTTTATTACTTATATTCCTTAATAATTGTATACTTTTGATAATTACATTAATTGTATACTTTATGAATAGCTATTTTTAACATTTATTAAGTGATAGTCTCGGGTGGGACCCTTGGGAGGGGCCTTTGGGTGTGGGCCTTTAGGCGGGCTGCCGTCTCGGCATCTTTTAGGGCTCTTTTTCTCATTTTCTTTTCTTTTCTTTTCTTTCTATCCATGTCTTCTCTTTTCTTTTCTTCTTTCTCCGTTTCTGATGAAATGATGGAAAGATGAATCATCGTGAGACCCATCATCCTTACATTTATTTATTGAATTATTATCCATTTTTATTAATTATATACATTTAGATTCACTCTAAATTTTTAATAATGCTATATATTCCTATATTTCTTATTAATTATATGCATTTATATTCATTTATGCATTTCTATTTATTATATTTATTTCTGTTATATATATTTCTATTTATTATATTATTCTTTTCTGCTTTTTCTCTTTTCTGTTTCAGGTTAGATCACCGAGGGATCTACCATGGAGAAATTATATTTTTACAGGGAAATTATTGAATATAGATGGCTTTTTGCATATAGTTTTGCATGTAATTTTTACATGTTTATCTTTTCTTCTTTTATTCTTTTTCTGTTTCAGGTTAGGTGATCGAGGGACGGATCATCGTGGGATTCTTGCACGGGAGTTCATGGAACCTCCCTGCATATAATCTCTATTATATGCAGGGAGGGTATTTCCATGCTTCCGTACGCGTATGATAGGGAAAATACTCACGCGCCTGACGGCCGACACGCGTTCATCGCCCAAGGACCATGGAGAGATTTAGATTTTCATACGGGTGTTTAAAGAATCTTTCTACCTCAGGCGTAGAAAGATTTCTTTTCTCCCGTTCGGGTAAGATAGAAGGACACTCGTTTATGTCGGCTGGCATAGACGTTGGTGTTCTCGGGCGCGATTAAGTCCAAACTTGGCTCCAACGTACTCAACATACTCGCGTGAGTGTTTCCGGGATACTCGCGTAAGTATTTGTGAGTGCGGTAGGATTCAATTTTGGGTGCCGGCGTTTGTCGCGAAAGCACGACCGGTCGTGCTCAAGTGGTGATCGAAGCTTCCGATGTTGGATAGTTGAGCTATGCGTAAGTCGGTTCCCAAATGCGGAGACGCATGGGGCTGCAATTTTAGCGTTTGGAGGCTTGAATTCGTCGGGAGTGGAGGTCGCCCCGTTGCTTTGCCTTCTTGATAGTAGTAATAGTAGTAAAAAGTAGAGTCACCGTTAGTCCGTGGGTCTCCACTTGCAGCAACCTCCACGTGGTGGGACCTGGGTCGGCAGTACTTGTTGTTTATCGAAATTTTATAAGGTGCAAGTATTTCCGAGCGAATGGCTGCAAATTTTAAGATTTTTCTAAGATCTTTTCTAAGTAATTCCAAAATATATTTCACATTGCTTCTTACATCTTTCGTATATTTAGCAATGAGTTCACAGTCATTTCTATTCGTTGAAACGCATAGCTCTATAATATAATAATTAATCGAGATTATTTATTATGGTTTTTATCGGGTGGGTCCCATGAGTGGGGCTCATGGGCGTGGGCTTCTGTGCGGGTCTCCTTCTTTCTGCATCGAAAAATCGAGCTGGATTTTTGTACTGTGGTTTTCGTCGATCTTCTATGTTCATCTTTTCTTCCCAATTTCATCTTCCTCACACGTGCATGTGTTCCATTACATCTTACGGATATTCTTTTCTTTCTTTTCTTTTCTGCTTCATCCTTTTCACGTGTGCGCACGTTCTGACTTTCTTCTCTTGTCATTTCCTTCAGCTTTTCTTTCTTTCTCTTCTTCTTTTCCTCTTCTTCGCAAATCTCGATATATCCGCGCGGAATACGGGTAGGATAGAAAGAACACTAACACCTTTGTCGGCGGGCAGAGACGTGATGTTCTCGGGCGCGAATAAAAGTCCTACGGTAATGGGCTCCGTTTGATTGCTAAAACGAATTTATGACCGGTCGTGTGTCGGTTTATGTGCTGCCGAGTAGTATGGTTTGCTATCCGTAAGAGTGGACTGACCCTCCTCCTGTTAGCCGCCTGAATTCTCGGTTGTGCGTGGACGCCGCGAACGCGAATTTAGAGTAGAGTCACCGTTATTCTAACACTCACGGGAGTGTTCGGGCGCGATTAAAAGTCCTACCGGGGACTTCGTTTTATAGAACGCCGATTATTTGATCACGCCGGTCACGCGAATTTCAGAGTAGAGACCCCGTTAGTCCGTGGGTCTCCAACTGCAGCAACCTCCACGCGGTGGGACCTGGGTCGGAAGTACTTGCGTTTCGTCAAATCTTATGGTGTGCAAGTATTGCCGAGCGAATGGCTGCGTTCTCTAAGGCTTGTCTAAAATTTCTTCTATATAATTCCAAATTGAATATCGAAGTACGTACGTTCTAGATTCTTTCTTACACCTTCCGTATATTCGGCAGTAAATACGTAGTCATTTCTATTCATTGAAAGCCACAGCTGTGTAATAATTGAAATAATTATCCGAGAATAATTATCATAGTTTCTCTCGGGTGGGTCCCTTGGGATGGGCCCTTGGGCGTGGGCTTCTGTGCGGGTCTCCTTCTTTCTGTACCGAAAAATCCAGCTCGACTTCCGTACTCTGACATCGGTCCATTCATTTTCTCTTTTCTTTTGTTTTCTTTTCTTTTCTATGTCCATCTTTTCATTTCAATTTCATCGTTTTCACACATGCCTGTGTTTCATTATAACTTATACGGATATCCTTTCTATTCTTCTGAGTTTTATCATATTCACGTGCGCGCATGTCTCGGTTGTCTTTTCCTCTTTCTCTTCTTCGCGGTTTTCGATATATCGGCACAGGTCCGATGTATCGTCGAAAGGTTCGTTTCATAATCGATTGCTAGACGAGAATACGGGCAGGATAGGAAGAACACTCGCACCTGTGTCGGCGGGCACAGACGTGATGTTCTCGGGCGCGAATAAAAGTCCTACGGTAATGGACTTCGTTTGATTGCTAAACCGAATAATGACCGGTCGTGTGTCGGTTCGTGTGCTGCCGAGTGGTATGGATCTGCTATCCGTAAGCGTGGACTGACCCTCCTCCTGTTAGCCGCCTGAATTCTCGGTCGGTACGTGGACGCCGCGAACGCGAATTTAGAGTAGAGTCACCGTTATTATAACGCTCCCGGGAGTGTTCGGGCGCGATTAAAAGTCCTACCGGGGACTTCGTTTTATAGAACGCCGATTATTTGATCACGCCGGTCACGCGAACATTAGAGTAGAGTCCCCGTTAGCCCGTGGGTCCCCAAATGCAGCAACCTCCTAGCGGTGGGACCTGGGTCGGTAGTACTTATGATATATTAAAATCTATGTCTAAATTATATCAAAAATCTATAATTAAAATATATACGTAATTATATAGCGCAAGTACTACCGGGCGAATGGCTGCGTATTTCAATGTTTTTCCAAAATCTTTTCTGTCTAATATCAATTAGACGTTAAATTAATATCATTCTATATTATTAGTTATATTTCCACAGATAAATAAATTTCAATATAACAAAATTTTAAGTTAATTTTCTAAGAGAACCCATAAAAAACTTTTCCGTCCCGCTTATATTAGCTATTGTCCGTATTTATCCTGATTTACTTTTATTACTAATATACCATAATAATTATACAGTTTTGATAATTACATTAATTTTATATTTATACCTACTATATGAATACTCTTACGTTAGCTATCATTCGTATTTATCCTGATTTACTTTTATTACTTATATACCTAAATAATTGTATACTTTTGATAATTACATTAATTATATACTTTATGAATAGCTATTTTTAACATTTATTAATTGTTAGTTTCGGGTGGGACCCTTGGGAGGGGCCCTCGGGTGTGGGCCTTAGGCGGGTTTCGTTCTTTCACTAAAGAAAAATCGAATTCAATTATGAAATTCTGATTTTCGTCGATTGAACCGATCTGCGAGAGACAGACCAATCGTTTAGAATTCTACTTCTCTCACGCGTACATACGCAAATTTTCCCTTCTCTTTTCCTTTTTCTGTTTGTCTTTTCTTTTCCTATATTCTTTATATCTGTTTCTCATTCTGTTTCATACTTTTTCTGTTTCAGGTTAGATCATCGAGGGACCGATCATCGAGGGACCGATCATCGTGAAATTAAATTTTTACAGGGAAGTTTTTGCATATAATTTTATATTTAATTTTTGTTCTTATATTTAATTTCTATTATACTTTTAATTTTTGCTTTTTTGCATTTAATTTTATTACGTTTTTATTTTTTGTTTTTATATTTTAGATTTATTAACTTTTTCCTTTTTGCTCTTACATTTAATTATTATTATCTTTTTAATATTTGCTTTTATATTTAATTTTTATTATCTTTTTAATTTTGGATCTTATATTTAGCACTACTATTATTTTTTTTCTGTTTCAGATTAGGTGACCGAGGGACGGATCATCGTGGGATCTTTACACGGAAGTTAATGGAACCTCTCTGCATATAATTCTTATTATATGCAGGGAGGGTATGTCTCCTTGCTTCCGTACGCGAATGATAGAGAAAACACTCACGCGCGTGACGGCCGGCACGCGCGTGGGTGTTCGCGGACGCGAGATTAAGTCCTGCCGAGGACTACGTTTTGATTTTGAAATCGAAATATAGACACGACCGGTCGTGTCTCGAGATGTCTGAAGCCGACGGTGTGGACGGTGGAGCGATCTGTAAGCGGGGTTTTACACATCTCCAGTTTGCTGAGAAATCTGAAGCTCCCGAAGCGGAAAGGCATCTCGAACGCGGATTTTAGAGGAGAGTCCCCGTTAGCCCGCGGGTCTCCAATGCAGCAACCTCCACGCGGTGTGACCTGGGTCGGAAGTACTTGTTATATATCGAAATCTTATAAGGTGCAAGTATTTCCGAGCGAATGGCTGCAAATTTCAAGATTTTTCCAAAATCTTTCCTATGTATTTCCAAATTACATTTCACATTGTTTCTTACATCTTTAGCATATTCAGCAATGAGTTCACAGTCATTTTTATTCATTGATTCGCATAGGTATGTAATAATTGCAACAATTATTCAAGATAATTATTCCAGTTCCTCTCGGGTGGGTCCCATGAGTGGGGCTCATGGGCGCGGGCTTCTGTGCGGGTCTCCTTCTTTCAGTACGGAAAAATCGAACTCAGTTTTCTTACTCTGATTTAAATCGGGTGTAGCGATATTCTATGTCCATCTTTTCTTCGGAGTTCTATCGGTTTTACGTGCGCGCATGTTCCGGCTCTCTTTCTCCTCTTCTTTTCCTCTTCTTCGCGGATTTCGAAATGTCGGCGCAGGTCCGATATATCGTCGAATGGTTCGGTTCTTAATCCATCGTTAGACGCGAATACGGGTAAGATAGAAAGAGCACTCGCGCGTGTGTCGGCGGGCACAGGCGTGGTGTTCTCGGGCGCGAATAAAAGTCCTACGGTAATGGACTTCGTTTGATTGCTAAACCGAATAATGACCGGTCGTGTGTCGGTTCGTGTGCTGCCGAGTGGTATGGATCTGCTATCCGTAAGCGTGGACTGACCCTCCTCCTGTTAGCCGCCAGAATTCTCGGTTGGTACGTGGACGCCGCGAACGCGAATTTAGAGTAGAGTCACCGTTATTCTAACACTCACGGGAGTGTTCGGGCGCGATTAAAGGTCCTACCGGGGACTTCGTTTTATAGAACGCCGATTATTTGATCACGACGGTCACGCGAATTTCAGAGTAGAGACCCCGTTAGTCCGTGGGTCTCCAACTGCAGCAACCTCCACGCGGTGGGACCTGGGTCGGAAGTACTTGCGTTTCGTCAAATCTTATGGTGTGCAAGTATTGCCGAGCGAATGGCTGCGTTCTCTAAGACTTGTCTAAAATTTCTTCTATATAATTCCAAATTGAATATCGAAGTACGTACGTTCTAGATTCCTTCTTACACCTTCCATATATTCGGCATTAAATACGTAATCATTTCTATTCATTGAAAGCCACAGCTGTGTAATAATTGAAATAATATTCGAGAATAATTATCACAGTTTCTCTCGGGTGGGTCCCTTGGGATGGGCCCTTGGGCGTGGGCTTCTGTGCGGGTCTCCTTCCAGTATCGAAAAATCGTGCTCTATTTTCGTACTTTGGTTTCTCTCTTCTTTTCAATTCCATCTTTTTCACACGTACACGTGTTTCACTCCATCTTACTGATATTCTTTTCTCTCTTTCTTTCCGAGTTCTGTCGTTTTAACATGCGCGCACGTTCCGGCTTCCTTTTCTTCTCTTTCTCTTTCTCTTCTTCTCTTCTTCACTGACTTCGATACATCGGCGTAGGTCCAGTGTATCGTCGAATGGTTTGTTTCATATTCGATTGTTAGACGCGAATACGGGTAAGATAGAAAGAACACTTGCGCGTGTGTCGGCGGGCACAGGCGTGGTGTTCCCGGGCGCGATTAAAAGTCCTACGATAATGGACTTCGTTTGATTGCTAAAAACGAATAAATGACCGGTCGTGATACGGTCACCGGATGACTGTAGAGTGAGACGGTCTATGTGCTACTGAGGAGGATGGTTTATGGCTATTTGTAAGGATGTTCAGTCCGTTGACTGACCCACCTTATATCTATAGTCACCTGAGTCCATGGTGAGGTGTATGCAACCCCGCGGGACCGCGAATTAGAGTAGAGTCACCGTTATTCTAACACTCACGTGGATGTTCGGGCGCGATTAAAGGTCCTACCGTGGACCTCGTTTTATTGTTCGAAATACGAAAAGCACGGACGGTCGTGCTTAAAGGTGGGATGTGGGCATCCGAGGCTGACGGCCTCAACGTTATCCCCAGTAGGATACCGTTGCGGACTTGATGTCTCTGTTCGCTCATGTTGCCTCGCGAACACCGGGAACGCGTATTGTAGAGTAGAGTTACCGTTGTATTAACACCACGTGAGTGTTCGGGCGCGAATTAAGTGTCCTACCGTGGACTTAGATTTATTTGCTTGATATATAGATAAAATTACGCCGGTAATGCGTATTTTATAGTAGAGTCATTCGGACATTCACGTGATTGTCCGAACGCGATTAAAAGTCCTACCGGGGACTTCGTTTTATTTGTTCGGCGATTATTTGTTCACGCCGGTCTCGCGTATCTTAGAGAGTAGAGTCCCCGTTAGCTCGTGGGTCCCCAGATGCAGCAACCTCCAAGCGGTGGGACCTGGGTCGGTAATACTTGCGATATATCGAAATCTCTGTCTTAATTATATTTAAAGTCTGTATCTAAAATATACATATAATTATAAAACGCAAGTATTACCGGGCGAATGGCTGCATATTTTTATATTTTTACAATATCGCTCAAAGTTCAATTAAATGTTAAATCGATTACATTTTAAATTGTTAGTTATCTTTCCACAGATAAATAAATTTGAATATAATAAAATTCTTAATAAATTTTCTAGGAGAACGCATAGAAAGCTTTTCCGTCGCACTTAAGTTAGCTATCATTCGTATTTGTCCTTATTTACTTTTATTATTTACATACTTTTATTAATTGTATACTCTTGATAATTACATTAATTATATACTTTTATTTACTGTATGAATCATTTTTATTAACTTTTATTAATTATCAGTCTCGGGTGGGACCCTTGGGAGGGGCCTTTGGGTGTGGGCTTTTGGGCGGGCTGCCGTCTCGGCATCTTTTACTGCTCTTTTTCTCTTTTTCTTTCTTTCTCCTGTTTTCTTTTTCTTCTTCTCTTCTTCTTCAACTCTTTTTCTGTTTCAGGTTAAATGATCGACAAATGAATCATCGAGAGATGTACCATCGAGGAAGCGATAATCATAAAATTTATTTATTTAATTATCATACATATCTATTAATTATATACATTTAGATTCACCATAAATTTTTATTAATCCTATATATTGTTATTAATTATATGCATTTATATTTAGTTATGTATTTTTATTTATTATATATATTTCTGTTTATTATATATATTTCTATTTATTATATATATTTCTATTTATTATATGTATTTCTATTTATTATATTATTCTTTTCTCCTTTTTCTCTTCTTCTGTTTCAGGTTAGATAGTCGAGGGATCTACCATGCTGAAATTATATTTTTACATGGATGTTATTGAATATAAATGGCTTTTTGCATAGAACTTTCTATGTAATTTTTACATGTTTATCTTTTCTTCTTTTATTCTTTGTCTGTTTCAGGTTAGATGATCGAGGAACTGATCATCATAGGATTCTTACACGGGAGTTAAAGGAACCTCTCTGCATATAATCTTTATTATATGCAGGGAGGGTATGTCTCCTTGCTTCCGTACGCGAATGATAGGGAAACATTTATGCGCGTGACGGCCGGCATATCTTCATATTTCTTCTGACTGTTATTGCTGTTATGTTTTATATGTTATATTTTATATCTTACATCTTACGTATTCCTTCTCAAGTAATATCAAGTGAATGTATGTTTAATTATTTATGTATATTTAACTAGAAACAAAAAATATAAAATTAGTACAATTAACAAACACTTTTTAATTAATTTATCTTCAGAGAAATATAACCTACTACCATACAGTTTTTTCTTGCTTTTGACTAATCTATTACTATTTTTATTACTTACAAAAATCTTTATCACATAAATAACCTACGAAAGTTCATTTACCGATATAATTGGCGCATAGTGGAGAACAGTGTTTCCTTATTGCACTTTTAATTCATCGTTCGTCCACGCTTATTACAGTCGCATACTATACGAACGAAAATCGATAAGTATCGATAAAGCAAATTCCTTCTCGAGCAACTTCGAATTGATCGAAGCACCTCCTAGTGCTACTTTTAGGAAGCTCTGTCAACCAGCGTCGTGTTAAACAAGTCATATCTGTCACCATCTCTAAAAACGATTCTTCGTATTAAATTGTTAGAAAATATCGTTAATTTTAATAGTGCCATTGAAATCGTTCGTAGCTTGATTGTAATTAATAAACAATAAAAGTATTAAATTTACGCGTGTATAAAGTTAATTCTGTGTGAAATTCTATTACATTTCAGGACATACATTGTAATCTAACAAATAAAACAGTATAAATATTCCTCTTATAACCTTGTTTGTTATTAAATTTAAACTTAAGATGGAACTGTCGGAGAAAATAATGAATAATCTTACAAATATCAAAGATTTAAATATTTTATCTGAAGAGATTTTCGTGCAGGTTTTAGAAGCAGTAATTTTTAATTTAGGTAAAACTCCTGTAGACTCGAAAGGTAAAATATATACAAAATTATATTAAAAGTAAAAGTAGTACTTTACAATACACTTGAATTATACTGTGAAAATTTATATTAAAATAAAAGGTCAGTACAGCGTCAAAACCAACAGTTCAAAATTTGACATTGCCAAAAATGCCTTTGTCGACTTAAGTTGTCTTTTCGTTGAAGCTGCTAGACATGATGTCGATAAGGAAAGTTTAGAAAAATTTTTAAATACCGCATCAATTGTTAGTCACAGAACAGACAAACTATGTTATAGCTATGCAAATAATAAACAAGAGATTCAAATGCAATTGCAATTAATTGGAAATAATTTACCTCATATAGTAGACACCGATTGGCGTTTAAGTCATTCTATTAAGGTATATTATTGTTTTAAATTCTATTTATTTAACGTTTATGTGTTAATAAACATACTTGAGATATAAATAATAAATATAACAATGAGTATCTATATTTTTTAATTTACAGTATGGATTTCAAAGTTCTATTGGATCCTTTCAGTACCACGTACGATTTACTACAAAGGAACATGCAGAAATAAAATATGTGACATTTACATGTACATTGCAGCAATTACAGGAGTTGTTATGCAAAATTAAAGATGCCATAAGGCATCTAGAAAAAATTCCTAGTAATTAGTAGTAATTATTGTCTATGTATATATAAATATATATAATTATTTTAGCAAAAAAAAAATTATTTTTTTGTTTTGAATGTATTCATTTTGTATTACATAATTTATCAATCTGTTGTTAAAAAAGAAATCGTATTAATAAAGTTGAAAATTTATAAAAAATGTACATGCTAATTATTTGTATACATATATGGCAGAAAATTGGTCACATACATTTAATTAGTGTTAACAAAAAAAAAATTAATTTTTTAATACATCTCTCTTTTATTTAGCTATGTTTTTCATATTCTGCTTTTTGTCTTATATAACAAAATAAAAAAATGATATATTAAAATATTTTTATCAATACTGTAGTAAGATTATAATATTATAATGTATTTAAAGTAGAGGTTCAAGGATGTAATATATAAATTACAGAGAAAATATATATAGAGGTGCATTTAATTATATTTTCATATGAATAAGAAGAAAATCTTCTAATCCATGAAGTTTTATTAATGTAATCCTTGTTAATATATATTTATATATATATACATATATATATATATATATATATATATATATATATATATACATATAATAACTAATTAAAAATACATCATTCTCCGTTGGCCAAATATTTTTCTAAAAATTGATATTTTTTTGTCAGACAAAAAAAATACTATCATTACATTCTTACTTGTTAAATATATAATTATATTAATAATTAATATTTTTCCACTATCATATAATATATAACTTTTTAATCATAATACAATATGTACAAATAAAGCAGGGTATAACCCTGATCTAAAAAAAAGTGATCTTCCATTATTAAATTTCATTTGTAAACTTTGTCACCATGCACTTTCATCTCTTTTTAACATTCCTCCAATTTAATTTGGTATTCTATCATAAATGTGATCTCTTCAACCATTTTTGCAAAAAGGAGGAGGGTAGTAAAAGAGTATAATTTATATGTAATAAATTTTATGAAAGCATGGAAAAGCTTCCTTCTATAACGATATGGAGTTCCCTTTGTGTTAAAATGTTATAAAGATCACAGTATAGCATTGCAATCTAGTTTTTGTTTTCTTGTTATAACTGTCACATTTCTCTCAAATCATTTTTATTGTTCCATATCCGTTACTCAATATGAGATATGATAAGGCCTCTGACATTTCACTACATCTGCCAGTCTTCGAATATTTTTAAAACATTTCTCAACATATAAATATCTTTTTGAAGGATAGAATTAGAAAAATAAAATAATAATCATATTGCATGATATAATTAATCATTAGATTTCAAATAGAATTAATTACTATTGATATCAATTTATACTTTCAGGAAGTACATAAATTTTTGATAAAATTATGTTATTTAATCAATTAAGTGTTCGTTAATATTTTATTCTTATGAAGGTAGCATGTTTAGAAAAATTGATTTAAAAATATTCGATGCTGTTAATTACATAAATTTGTCAACCTATGATATAAAAATGCATTCTTTAGATAACATTATATTAGTTTAATCAAGTATATCTAACATTTCTATATTTATTATTTAATAGTCGCGTATATGTGAGCTCATCGTGTCTAATTTTCTGTGCGCATACCATTATCATCTATTTTTCACAATTATTCATTATCTTTGACTCTTCCTGAATTTTACTGGTAGTCATAATCATCATTTGCATTTAATAAAGTCACTAATACCTACAATGTGTAAAATAATGCACACTAAATGTTACAAATATATGGTATATAATGTAGATTCACCAACAAATCAACATGAACAATGTGTACTGAAATATAAACAAAATACATTATAACATAGATCTTTAATAAAATATCTCTTCAACTACATTATTTATAATTTTTGTATATGACATAAATATTATGTAAATTGCCTTCCTTAGTGAAAAATTATAAAAAATTATGAATAAATTTACGAAAAACAAAATCAATAAATTTTTACTTCCATTTTTACTGTATGTCTGCAATAAAATGAGATAGTGTATACAGAAACAGGCAAGGCTGAAGAACGGTAACATGTATTAAACAATATATTCAAGTTTAGTTGTTTCTATAAAATCTACTTTATTATGCATACACTTATGTGTATGCACTTGTATAACTGTTTTGTGATTAATGATGATGATGATGGTTATGATGATGATAATAATGTTGATATTGATGTTGATGATGATGATGACGATGATGATAATGATGATGATGATGATGATGATGATGATGATGATGATGATGATGATGATGATGATGATGATAATGATGATGACGATGACGACGACGACGGCGGTGGCGGCGACGACGACGACAATGATGGTGATAAAGACGACGTCAATAATAATAATCAGAATGAAAATGATAGTAATGCTCATGATAATTATTCGGTAATAACGCTCTGTTATATATGAATAGGTAAATGGTCGATAATTTGTGAACAAAAAGAATAATAATAAGAATAATGATGATAATAATAATAATATTAATATTATTAATAATAATAATAATAACAACAACAATAATATATACTATTCTCATCATTATTATTATTATTATTTATATATATATATATAATATTATTTTTATTATTAACACGTCCCCTTCATCTCTATGTACAAATATATACAGATGCCACATAGGCCTTTACGTCTTACAAAGGTTATATTACTGTGCAAATGGCGATAGCAGGTGCTTATTGTTTTATAGATAGATATATATTCAAAAATAATGATCATTCAAGCAATTGAAAAAAATGTCTTACCTATACAGCACAGAATTTTTAATAAACATGTTATATAATAACTGATTTAATTATTACTTTAAGTTAAACTATATTTTTACAGAAAATAAAGATACTAATTTCTTTTTATATATGTGTACATGTCTGAATAAATAGACATGACAAGTATAAGAATTATATCTACAACATAAAATGCCAAATATATATTTGGTTTAATATTCTTAAAATTTATATTTTTGTACATATAAAAATTAAAATAGTATTAATAATATTTTTAGAATATTACAAAATAAAACAATATGTTGTTTATTGTAATTTGATGTGCTGTGCAGGTAATATACTAAAGTGTTCTTAATGTAAGTGTTTATAACTACGAACGAAATAATGAAAATAAAAGCACTAAGCATGTACATACAAACTTACAATTTACATTATTTTAATACAATCCATTAAATATGAAATATTTGCAACTTTGAAAAATTCACCAACATCAAAAAGTGCATCTGCTTTCGCATAATTTTATCAGCAAGTTATTCATTTCTTTTTATCTAATAATGCCAACTTATGTAAAATAATTTAATTTTATATGTGTATCTTTATACATTATCTTTTCTAAAGTAATATAGTTATATGCTAATATTCAAAACAAAATATAAGCCATACATTGTTACATATTAATCAAAATTCTTTTACAAGCTTCAACTTTTATTTTAAGAATGCATTGTAAACAGTAAATTTAACATTCCATGACTAAACAATCTTAGAATCTTTACTATGAATGAAAATTTATTCCAATTTGAATAGTAACTATAAAAATCTAAATTGTGCAAAGATTGAAAATATAATCTACATTATATATTTTGCAAATGTATCAAAGTTTCATAATCATAGTAAAATGATTATGTATATATTGTGAAGTTTATCTTACGAAATCTCTTACAATCAAAAATAATAAAATTAATAGAATTACACTGAAACAATATTTTGATCGTTTTTTGTACAGGGCTAATAGTATAACAAAAATCAAATATATGTTATAAAATAATATACACTTTCGATAATACAAATAAGTGTATGCTACTGTACTACATTAGCATTGACAGTAAAATGAAGTATGGCTTATGAGTGGTGATGTTAAATTGAATCATTTCTATGAACAACTTGGTAGATTTTTTATAATAAACAGTATTTGCTATCAATAAAAGTAAAGCTACAGTAAATGATCATCTGTTTTTAACGCGTTCAGGCCTCGTGAATCACTAATGACTCATGCAATATGTTCATTATAATTGTTGAATAAATTATTTTTCATAATGGTTACAAAATTAGAAAAATGGAACATGTTAGAATAAGAAGCAACATAATTTTACTATATCATCTATTTAAATAAAGTTGCATCAGTTCTATTTAAACTTTCAATAGAATTCATTATCAAATCTGCCTAATTTACACACAATGCTCATTGCATGAAATTTGCTATAAATAGTTTGCAACTTATTTTTTCTAAGAAATAATCTTTCCATTATTATATTCTATCTGGTTGTTCATAGACATTAATTAACAAATTTTATTTGATAATATCAGAATCCCTGCATTATCCTTATGACTCAACTTTATTTTTTTGCACATCTGAATTGTTTGTTTGAACTTGTTCATTTACTTTTCCAACATCATCGGTCTTTGATTCATTATTTTCTATTTTTTTAGTTTTCTCAGTAGATACATTACCTTGTGAAACGCACTTAGTCGTTTCATTTTCTTCTTTAGGTACATTTGCTTCAGTCTGATTAGTAGATTCCTTTATCTTCTTACTGTCTATCATGTGTTCATTAATTTTATTTGCATTATCAAAATGATCAACTGTAATATCACCATTAACTTTTACAATTGTTTCTTGTTTTTCCATTTGTTTATGTATATCAGTTGCATCGGTATTATTTCTACAGTCCACGTTTGGATAGTGAATACTTTCTTTCTGGTTTAGAGTCACATCCATCTGATTATTACTATCTTGATGCTTTTGTTCAATAGAATCACTTATGTTTCTTATTTCTGATATCTGTTGAGATTTAACTTTTATAACACTATTCATAATATTCTGTTTACTTTGTGTTGTTAATGAAGTGCAACTAGATGTCACTGTAGAATTTTGTTTAGAATTCTGTGAATCTAATCCATCCACTCCACACGTTTTTGTGGAATTAGAAGAACTGTTTCTTGAAGTTCCACTTTTAGATAAATTAAAGGCATTGTGGTCTTGTTGCGTTACACCCTTAGGAAAATGCACTGTAACATTGTCTGCTGATGTGGTCACAGACGTTTGCGTATTTTCAGTTTTGCTTGGATTAAAGGAAGTCGATATGATACTGGGGGAAGAGGTTTTTGGTGACTTTGGTGATGACGAGTGCGTGCTCGGAGGAATTCTTTGCACTGTTGGAGGTTGTGACACAGGTGAATAACCAGTTGTTTGTGGTATATAACTTGTACGCTGATAAAGCTTATTTATAGTAGGTGGTAAACTACTATGAAAAGCACTAGGAGGAGGAATGCCAATAGGTGATCTTATCAATGGATTTGGAAATCCACTTGCATCAGGAAAAGGTGGAGGAAAATGTGAATATATTAACCTTGGATTTGTATTTGGTGTAGGGGATGGTATAAATGGATTAGTTGAAAGCATATTAACTGGTGAATTTCTTGGTGATATAGGTGAATTTGTATTCCTACACATCTCTCTTGAAAATGGAGTATTCTGATAACTACGTGCATTAGGTGAATAAGGTGGTGGAGAGACAATGGGAGAATTGGAAGTTGAAACAATTGGTGATAATGTTTTGGGATCAATTTTCATCATATTTAAACTAGTGCCTTTTGAGCTTGTCTGTTCTTTCTCTTTTGTCTCGTTTGTAATACCATACATCGGTTTCACACCTGATGCTGGATTACCTAAATATCGCGGCATATTTTTCATTTTAAAAATTTTTGCAGGCTTGGATGGAATGTGTTTACTTGTTCCTTCGGAAACAGCACTTTGTGTACTTTGCATTTCTTTTGTCTGATTTTTAACTGCAACATAATTATTTTTTGATAATGTAGGATTCCAAGATTTTGGTGGATCACGTAACGTTTTATATCCAGCCGATTGATTTTGTTTCTTAAGAGAAGAAATCTTTTGTGATCCATGGGATATTGGCACTGATGTAGATGTCGATGTTATTGGAGCCGTATTAGTATTGTCTTTAACAGTGGTATGAGTATTCTTACTTTCTGTGGGTATATTAGTATTAGGGCTAAATATTGGTACATTAGGAATATTTGGTATGTGTTTAACCGTTGATTCTGGAACAATTGCCGTTCCTTTCTTTGCTATTTTAAGTAAATCTGGAATATCTGATTTATTACGCCCTTCAGCCTTATTTTTTTCTTTGGAATTCTCTCCAATTTTTGCACAAATATCATTTATCTTAGAACCTGATGTACCAATCTTAGCGCAAATTTCGTTTAAGTTTGTGCCCTTTGCTATTACTTCATGCTTACGTACAAATGGTTTCATTAGCGATATTGGTATAGCATCCGGACAAGGTGGCACTGAATAAACCCCACTTATTTCAAAATTAGGTTTGGATAATTCTTGTCTTGCCATTGTTGTTGTTGTTGTACTTTGAGTGACATTAGAATAGCTATTTTTTAATGTAGTGGATATAGAATAAATACTCATAGATGGAGCTTGCATACTTATATGCGGTATGGAACATAGTTGATTATCTGATGGTGTGCAAGAAATATTCATACTTTCGCTACTTACAGGTAAAGACGTTAGTTTTTGAGTGGAACAAGCATTAGAGCTCTTTTGTGGACTTTTTAAAATCGTAGTATTCACTATATCCTGGACTGTATATGGAAACGTTAAAGTTGTTTGACTCGTTGCGGGTGTTGTTATATTATGATTAAGACATGTAGGGCTTTCATTTAATAACGTGTTGTTGTTATTCTGTACTTGTTGTACTTTCACATTCGCATTCGCGTTTGTTAGTTGACTTACTTCTACAGTAGACTCTATGGAAGACCGTTCTGAAGTATTTATCCTTTGGTCGAGTAAACTTAAAGCTTGTTGTACAGTGACTGCTGCATTTTGACTACACTGTGTCGACGTATTTTTCTCAGATGTTTCTTGCACATTAGAAACTGCAATTGCAGAAGAGGAAATTAATGAATTTGTATGTTGTGCCGTTGAGGACCCAGTTTGATTTTGTTGCACTATTGTATTTTGCGAAGTTGTCACTTTCGATACAGATATTGTAGTATTTGTTCGTGTTTTTGTATTATGATTATCCAGCAAATTCTTCATATCCATAGATGGTATTTGTTCTGATTGTTTTGTATCTAATTTTTTGTCACTATGCGAATACACCTTCTTTTCTTTTTTCTCTTTCTTTGAATATGTATTATTAATATGACTTACTTTTGGTTGAAACTGTAATTTCGCACTTAGTGCATCAATCTTTGATCCTGTGTTTACTGTTTTTACATCACTTTTCATATGAAACTTCTCACTTGTGCCTGTACTAATATTATTATTGATATTAATTACTGGCAATTCTTTACTTTCTACATCTACAGTATTAATATGGTCTGTTTCGTTTTTGCTTTCCTCTACTGGATTTGATGTTTTATGAACATGCACTGGACTTTTTTCTGCATGCGAAGGTGAAGTATGTATGTTATTATTCAATGTAGCATCATCCGTTTCTTGTACAGTTTTTACAGTTGTACTAATGTCTTGTGTATGTTTAAGGGTCTTCATCTCGGGGTTTACCCTTTGCGAATTATGAGTGGGAGCACAAGCAGCATTTAAAGAACTTGTCGAATCTGTTTCAGAAATAAGGTCACTTGCTGCAGTAGATGGAGAGTTTTTCAAATTCAAAAAAATATTAGAACTTTTTATAACATGCATGTCACTTTCTAGCATAGCCTGCGTTGTATCTTCGATAGTTTTATTACAAGTTAAATTTGTCAACAATGTTTCAGTTTTATGTGTAGTTTCAACAGTCGATATAATCCCTTCCAGGCCTACTTGATCTCTCACTTCTTCTATTCTTGTACTTCTCTTTAATCCTGAATTCGATATATCAGTAATACTCATCACACCTGCTTCAGATATTTTTAATTGAACTTCTTTCCATTCACGATTCAATTGTTGATTTTCTGCTTCTATATAATCTATTCCAGTGTTAATAAGCGACTTTTTATAGTTAATGTTATCCTCTGATAATTTTATTCGTTTTGGAGAAGATTCAAATATTCTGTAACTTAGATGTAATGGCACTTTCTGAAATTAACATATATATATATATATATATATATATACACAATATCTTTATTCAATTTATCATCATATTGTATCACACATACATAATTAAAATCTAAATAATTTGAATAATCAACAAACAATTACTCACCCGCCTCCAATGATAAATATACATGACATCCATTAATGTATAACTTCCATTCAATGGTTCCTCTTTATACATTATATCGACTCTATGTGCATCACGGAGTCCGTACTTAGCCCTGATTAATTTCTGTAAATGAAATACTGTTACTGCAGCTGGACAACGAAGATATCTACGTGGTAACAACTTTGCAACTGCTTCCTTGGTTATATTTGCATCACTAGTATCTTTTGACTGTGGATTAAAATATTGTAATGAAAGACTGAGAGATTCATCTGGTGAATATATGTGTGATTCTATAGGTTCTCCACGTGCTTCAGGAGACAGTACTTGACTTCGTTCTTCTGCATGCTTCGAATAAAATTCTCTTCTACATCGCATTTCGTCTAAAATATATTAATATATTTATAAATGTGTAAGTAAGTATAGATTCTTTTTATATTTCCATGCAAGTAATTAATAATCTTACTTTGATAGCAACCGGGTACAAGTTTATAAACAATATCCTGCAATGTGTAATCTGGTCTAATATTCAACAAAGGTTTACTTTTATGGACCTGCACTTCGCAAATTGGACAATATTTGTTATTCTCCAAATATTTTACTATGCAACTTCTACAAACTAAAACAAATATATAATACAAAAGTATTTATAATTATATTTAAAAAAATATGTATAATTATAATTAAATAAAACAAATAATCTATTGGAATATGTTAATAAAAAATCACTTACACGAGTGCAAGCATTCAATAATGGTGGTGGCATCAATGAAGTAACCACCGCATAATTTACATGTTAGTTGTTCGTTAAGTTTGGACAAACGTAATTTATGTCCACCACTCTGCCCTGACATTCTAAAAAGCATACAAGTATTTTGGAATTAATAATTATTAATCAATCATTAAAAATTATTTAACGTTGCTTTAATACAAATTTATAATATATTACTTCTTTTTGATAAAAACATATTAACGGTACCACAATAAATACAATAACAATTTATATTCTCTTGCAAGTCATATACATTTATTTAGAAATAAAATATAGGAATAATAATAACCTAAATATAACTTTGTCGAACAATATATTATATGATAAAAAGTAATGAATTATGTAAGTTTTTCTTATATAAATATATATCAGAATTATATTTTTCACGTATAACATACATAAAGATAAAATACCTACTTAAAGAGTAACTTATGAAATTCTGAACGTCCCTGAAGTGTTATGATTTACATATTGGTGTAACACAAAAGTGTCAATAATGTTAGACATAGCCTACATAATATTTTCATAAACATAATAATTGTAATATTACAGACAATTATGATTGTAAGTTTGTCTAATATTGAAAAAGATCTTACAATGTTTTGGAGAAATCTAGTCTAACACAGACTACGTTTTAATTTAAGCCAATAGCTGTGTCGATATAAAGTATCACGATTCAAATTATCTTTGAGGTCGCTCATGTAGAGAAACATTTGTACGGATTCAATAGACACAATTTCTTAGATTTTTATATTAACCAGTAATATTTGTTCTAAACTTACTTGACAAATGGGGCGAAAATCATCCGTTTTATTTGGTAATCGCCATTTGGCCTCAAAAGTCAGGAAAGCTGGGTCAAAAGACGGGGCACCTTCTCACGGATTGTCATTATGGTATCGCCCCAATAATATGATTTTCACATTATTCAGAGAGCACGTTCTTTTGCAAGATTTGTAAATATAAGGGCGCAAAACCCAATTCGATCAAGTTCAATGACATAAATTCATATTAAAGCAAGCCACAATGCCACTAAAAACTGCGCGTACGGCAGTAAAACAAAATGGCGGATAAACAATCATGTAAATGACATTTCTAAAAACATCGCAGTTATTGTCCAATTTAGTCGAAACTTAAAAATGGCTGTCGACATTTCATTATTACGATAGAAGTGTATTCTTTTCTTTAAATGTAAAATATAATTTTGCATCTTGTAATCGATGAGAGCAAAGGAATTTTATGACGATTAATCGAAATCTTAATAAACGCGTAAAAAAATTTCTCTTCGGTTGTGGCCATTTTATGGCGATTTTTCATGAGCGATAAAAATGCAAGCAATGCTTACGATTTCATTGGTAATTTTAAGAAACATTGTTATAAAAATTATCAATTCACGATTACGATTTATATAAGTGTTCGTAGATTGGTTATTACAGGCAAGTACGCGTAGGATCTTATTTTATCATTGGTTAATAAATTTTAAGAAACTCACTTTTATAGTTTAGAGAATTTAATTATATTAAATACTAATATATAACTTATGTTTCTACTATCTGCCACTTTGAGATATGCGTCATTATGGTATGTGTTCATCCTTTAAAGAGAACACTGCTATACTTACCGATTTAAAGATAAAGTTGTTAACTGTATTGTGTTCTTTAATGACAGTCTTTACAAGAACACTATTTTATAGTAAGTGTAACATATGTTAATATAAAAAAAAAAACGTAATGATCCAAATATATTGGAAAACGTAAGAAAAAGGATATTACAGTGAATTTCATATGCTCACTAGTTTCCTGGCGGTTATGATTGTCAAATCGTACATCAAATTTTCCGCTTATTTTACCTTTTTGTCATATATTTACATGTCAATATAATTTTTTATCATCGTGAAGAGTATTGACAAATTTGGATATTATACCATAATTTTCATTCAATAGAAAAGATCCAAAATCGTTTCACAACTTTATTATGCTAGTAGATTAATAATCATTATTACCTGTTAGTCCTATTTTCATCCATAAATATTTCATTGGTGAACCAATCATCAAAACTAATTGCCTGTTTGGATAATTTCATTCTGTTGCATGGTAATTAACTGCATAAGTATATATATATATATAAAAAATCATAAGATAATGACATATGATGCGTGATGCATTTTGTAAGTAAATAAATTAAAAAAGTAATTTAAAAGTACTAATAACAAAATTGTAATGTCATTTAAAGTTAAGTATTGAATATGAAAAAATTAATTTATTATATATTATATATTTATAGGACAAATCCATGGGCATATTGCATTTATTTACTCTTCTATAACTTGGCAACTTTTATATTTTTATTATAACATATAGCAAGTTTTTCTATAGAATTGCTATATGTATAACTCCTATGCAGTTTGGTGAATTATTCTAGTCAAATACAAAAATCAAGGATTATATAGAATTCTAAAAAAATATATAAGTATGTATAAGATATTTATAATATTATTTGTCAATGTATATTTTGTTTTATAATATATTTTATTAGGTATGGAGTGGTTGTTTGGAAAACGTATAACTCCTGAAGAAATGCTCAGGAAAAATCAACGAGCATTAAATAAAGCAATGCGTGATCTTGACAGAGAAAGAATGAGAATGGAACAGCAAGAAAAGAAAATTATAGTAGATATAAAAAAACTTGCAAAAGATGGACAGATGGTATAAATATTATAAAAGTTTTTAAAAGCTATGTTTTCGTAAAGTTAAGATAAACATTTATCACTGTTATATTATTATTAAATTTAATGTTCATAGGATGCTGTCAAAATCATGGCCAAGGATCTTGTTAGGACTAGACGATATGTAAAGAAGTTTATGTTAATGAAAGCAAATATACAGGCAGTTTCTTTAAAAATTCAGACATTACGTTCTCAAAACACTATGGCTCAAGCAATGAAAGGTGTTACGAAAGCAATGCAGAATATGAATAAGTACTAACATATTCCTATTGTGGTTATATAAATTATATATTCTAAAAAAGACTATTTTTGAAATTATTATAATTTACTTACAGACAATTAAATTTACCTCAAATACAAAAAATTTTACAAGAATTTGAAAAGCAATCTGAAATAATGGACATGAAGGAAGAAATAATGAATGATGCTATAGACGATGCAATGGAAGATGAAGGAGATGAGGAAGAAAGGTAATATCAAATTTAGATATTCTGTTCTTATTTACTAGAAATGATCTTATTACTATAAAAATAAGTTTAACATAACCCTGTAAATTAATATTGTTCAAAATAAAATGGGTATGTATTATCTACTTATTTATGGTTACAGCGATGCTGTTGTATCCCAAGTGCTAGATGAATTGGGTTTACAATTAACAGATCAATTGTCTGGCCTTCCTCAAGCTTCTGGTTCTTTAAGTATAGCAGGATCAAAAAAACCAGTTGCAGCTACTGCAGGAAATGACGACGGAGGAAATCTTGCAGATGCTGATGCTGATCTACAAGCAAGACTTGAAAATCTTCGTCGTGAATAAAAAGGGAAAGATAATTAATATTTATATATAAAATTATTTTAAGATTCACAAAATTATTTTTAAATATTACAATAGAATATATTTGATGCTTGTTCAAGTTATGCTTATGTATATTTCAAGTTTATATTTGTTTAGAAAGATTACACTTTTTCAAAAGCTCTTTAGTAATTTGATATATTTTACATAAAAACAATGTTATTTCTATATGATTATCTGTAGAAACACTGTGGCCTCAAGACCAAAAAGTAATGTTTAATATATAATAAAAGATACACTATCTTAAATGATTCTAATAAAATTAATAAAATTGCTTGGGAGGGGGAGGAGTTAAAAATAGAAAATTTCTTTTATAATAATAAGATTTATTTCTTTATAATAAGAGATATAATAATATCTATTAAATGAGAAAAATGAATCTTCTAAATAAATATTATTATTCGTGCAAATGAAACTTAATGATAGAAATTATGATAAAATTCAAAATGTGTTATATATGGAACAAATACTTTTTTGTATTTCATATTCTTGCACAAACTATTATTTTTAGTAATAAGAATTAAGAAAGTATTTTTTGAGAAACTTTTGAGAAAAATGTTTATTAATTATTTTTTACTTACCATTCTAAATCAAATACCTTTTGTAAGAAACATTTTTATTTATTATTCATTCATTAATTTAAGACCCATATTAACACAAATATTGGGAACTTCTATAAATATGTAATATCCAATGAAAAATATTTTCTAATAACCGTTCATATCTTTTACAATTGTTCTTAAATATATTGTGCAATAAATCTAAAAGATTTAATTCAAAAACGTTAAATAAATTGACTAAAATATTATCGACGTCATAACGTTTATTATAGAGAAAATGCTACACTGCGTTTCTTTGGAATAATGTAAGAAAGTGCATAATATTGAACAGCATAAAAGTGATGATCCGTTACTAGATTACAATTGTACAGTTCGTGTGTAAAAAAAATTATACATACTTTTTACATTTTTCGTATATCTTACCTCGGAGGTACGAATAAAGCAAGTTATGGGCAACAATATACGTACAACGAACTACAATATCGTATTTTTTAAACGAGTAAAGATTCGCACTTTATCCAATTACTTTCATAAGACAAAATTTGTTTACATCAAAATAATATAGTAGTAATCGATGCATAATCATAAACATAAATTATATGAAAGAAATATTGATGACAAATCTAAAACACGATGAACAGCATTATAAATATCAAATGGTAGGGCTTATGTCGTCCAAACATAAATATATGTTAAGATAATTCTTAGAATAAAAAAAAAAAAAACATGTACGGTGTATTTTATAAACCTACTCTGCCAAGTTAACCTGGAAGTAATACCTATATATAATTTTTCCTACTTAATGTAATATAATATAAGGTGAGATAGAAGCAAAACAAACAGTTAATTGAGAATATACAAATAACGTAATTGTTAAAACTGACATGAAAAAAATACCATTATTTATTGCTAATATAATTTAATCCTCAGATGGTATTGTGTTTCTATTTGTTATAGATACTGTATTGTCTAAGTGTAGTAATATAGAACAACAAAATTAAATGATACACCACAGATATCTCATATTTGCTAAGAATCCTTACTGCATTATGAATTAATAAGATATAGTAAATTCATTTGTTTCATTACTATATTTTCTATACATTTGAAGTTACTATCATTCATCAGACCTTATATCAATTATAAACAGAGATTACACAATATCAACTAAGGATTATTATTTTATCATTAGGAAAATATTGTGTTTATAAGAAAGAAATTGTTTTTTATATATTTGCAATAAAAGTGATGGTTCACCTATGCCCTATTATAATCATCATTAATACAGATACTCAACTCATTAGACAGTACTGATTTTACGATATTACCAAACAGGATACATCCAATATATTAACTCAATATCTTCCAGGTTAACCAAGGAATATCAACTACTATTTATACTTCCAAAATGTTATAATTCTTCACTACATCTCTCATACTTCAAGAACATGCTCACATTAATCATTCAGCCTGCCTATATAGACAAAGCTCAAGCACTTCATTCATATTTTATACTACTTATTCTAATACTTATATTTGTTTGTGAAACAATGTGACAATAAGCATTATTTACAAAATAACATCACACGACTCTTCTTGATATAAGCTATTTGATGACAGTTGACAATAATCAATTCTGCCTTCCTATTGAGAGTATGGTGATATTGTCTTGAAGTCTTAAATAACTTGTTTAAAAATATTGTGCTAAACTAGAATTACTAGTATAATTCTTCATATTATTGACACACGCCGTTCTTAATTCGTTAATGTCATTTTAAATTTTAAAGGAGTTAGTAAATCTCATTGACAATAAAATATTTTACATTATTATAATTGTACATTTTCATGATATTCTGCTAAACCACAAAACTACAATATTTTCATAAATTATTACATGTATCTAATGCACTAGTGGCAAAAGAAGATTCTTGTACCATACATATGTCGTATGTGGACCACAGTAGCTCCAAAACAGTTTTTTTTTGGAACTCGGTATAGTGTTTCAAAATGATAATACATATTTAACTTGCAGTTTCTGCATTCAATACATCACTGTGACACTGTGCAAAAGGAGAACGATTAGACTATTAAAAAGGTACATCATTCTGTTCTTCCTCTTATTACGAAATAGTTTGTAAAATATTTATATTACTGCTTCCTTCTTCTTCTTCCTCTTCTTCCTAAAACAGAAAACAACATAGCTTTATAGTTTAAACTAATATTTAATGATAATGATGATGATGACAATAATAATGTTGCTTTTTTTTAATATGTCATACATCTTTAAAGCATTGTAAAACATCCTCTGTAATAGAATTTACTTACTTCATCAAAACCAAAACATGTTTCCATTTCTTTTTGTAATTTTGGATCACTTTGTGTATTTTGAGACGAAGATTTGTTTGTGGTACACGATGTCACTGATTCAATTTTTAATTCGTGCATATCACTTTCATCTTCTTCAACCTCACAGCCATCTTCTCCAGTTGCACCTACCATACTATTTTCTTGACTCAAGGGATCTTGCATCACCAAATCTCCGTCTTCACTAGCTACCACAGCCATCTGCTACAAACATAAATGTATAAATGTATGTTTTATTATGTAATAATACTCGTATTGATAATAGCTAAAATATAAAAGCTATCCACCTGATCAGTGCCTTGATTGTCAGCTAATTGAATTACTTCTAATACAACATACTGTTGTCCATCACTTCCTTCTACTGCCATCATATCATCTTCATCTTCTTCCTCTTCATCTTCATAACCTTTAAGTTTAGAAGCTAAATCACCTGTTATCACAACATATGCCCGTGGATATTAGTCAATGATGTGTATCTACATCATATCGTAAGCGTCCTTGTAAAATAATGAACACATACATAATATATTCATTATAATCCTTCATATTTATATAAAATTTCATAGAATTTTTCATTATTTTAAAAAAACTAATATCATTGTACATGTCTAAATTAGGCGTTATTTTATAATCATGAAATTATGTATATGCTCATAAATAATTTAATACGAAATAAATTCAAACCTGATGCAAATTATCATACCTGTCATGACTTCAACTCGTTGACCATCGATAATTTGAATTTTCTTTTGTCGACCAATCTTAAGGGCTTGTTGTTTCTCTTGCAAAGATGATTCTGGATCATGAACGGCCATGTGTCGAATAAGATTTCCTTTGTGTCTGATAAAATAAATAATTGTATAATTCTCTTTCCTCTGCTTGTATAATGTAAAATATAAATACAAAAAAAATTATATCTCTCAAAAAAACATACCTAAAAGGTCTTTCACATTCAGGACACTGATGAGTTTTTTCTTGTGGCGGTGGAGGAACATAAGATGGATTATGATAAAGATTACAATGACGTTTGAGCAACTGCTTTTGTCTAAATGACTGAAAACAATGATCACATTGATATGGCTTCTGATCTGTATGGATCAGCATATGACTTTCTAAATGACGTGCGGAAATTGATGCATATGGACAAAGGTCACATTTGTAACATTTTTCTCCTTCATGTGTTTTACTATGTAACTTATAGCTATACCTACAACACAAAAATAAAATTTCTGGGTGTGATTGCTGAATTTCTATATTAATTTTTTATTTATTATAATCAAATAGCAAATAGTTAAAAAAAAAAAGAAAAAAAAAGAACAAAAAGAAAAGCAAAATTTTATTACTTACCTGTCGGGGAATGTTTTTCCACATCTTTTACATTTTAATGGTTTGTCCGAGGTATGCAATTTCTGCACATGAATTCTAAGATCAGTTTTCCTTCCGCAAGTTGCGGGACATAACTCGCATTGAAAAACAGGTTTGTCACCTACTACGAAATGTATGTTGTTACTTCTGTACATGAATAGTATGTTAACAAATAACAGAGAATGATACAAAATTAATATAAAATTAAGAAATAATATGAAATCAATATAAAATTAAAGAATAATATAAAATTAGATCAATCAAAGAAGAGTCATATTATTATAAACTAAAAAAATATTTCAGCACGTATTTACCATTATGAATTAACTTGTGTGCTTTTAAACTATTTGATTGTGTAAACCTGGCTTGACAAAAATCACACTCATATGGTTTTTCACCTGTATGTATACGAAGATGACGTTTTAATTTAAAGGTATCTGGACTTGCATATGTACAATGTGGACACTAGAAATAATTAAAGAAATTTTTTTAAAAGAATTAAATTTTTGAAACAGAAAAAAAAGAAACTGCAGAAAAATTACTGTCAACTATGCTTATACCTGATATGGGCGTTCTCCTGTATGACATCTTATATGTCGTTTTAATTTAGATAATTCGACTGAGGCATAGTCACATTCCTGACATTTATGTGGTTTTTCATGAGTATGCCTATATCGTACATGTCGTACGAGTTCACCTTAAAATAGAAAATTATGATATTCAATTTTTTGCTTGAAAATGAAGCTGATACAAAATTCATTTAAAAAGCATGACATACCAGATGTAGTGAATGCACTATCACAAAATTTGCAATGGTGGGGTTTGGTCCCAGTATGCGTATTAACATGATTTTGAAGGGAAGCCAAAGTTTTAAATCCCCTTTCACAAACACTACACTTATGTGGTCTTTCTTCTGAATGAGATTTCATATGTCGTGACAGCAAGTACCTATATATTAAATCATGTTTACAATTTTAAATAAATCATTTTATGTTTATATAATTTGAACTGAACGAGTTTTTTTTTTTTTTTTAACGTACCGTTTTGGACTGGTGTAATTACAGTAATTACACATATGTGCTTGAGTTACGGTTTGAGATTTCTTTGGAAGAAACTTAATTATTTTGGTTTTATCATCTTCTGCTTCTGATTCTACAGGAGCTTCATTATCCTCATTATCTTCAAAATCATAAACAGTTAAATCCTGTTCACCTTCTGCCTCCTCTACTTCTCCGGCTTCAACTTCGGCAGGTCTACTTTCTTTGTCCTCAGATTCTGGTTGTTGTACAATCAAAACATAACTCACTTCACCAGGATTTGTGTCGGATGGTACTATAGTAACAGTCTGATATGCATCCCCAGAATTAATTACAACTTGATTATTCCCATTATTTGATACTTGACCCTAAAGATATAGAAAGAAAGAAAAAATATATATATATGCTTATAAAATAAATATGAAAGTAAAAGTACAATAAATTTCTTACATCCTCATCTCCATCAACATTTTCTAATTCTTCTATCTCATGATATTGCTCTTCTTGAGTTACCTCACCCTCTTGGTGAACATCGCTTTCTTCAACTTCTTGAATTTGTACTTGTGTCATTACAGGGGTTTCATCGCTATTAGCCTGATAATAATATTGACCTGATTGATCGACAAAGTAAGTACCACCTTCTTCTCCACCTGATAATCCTTCTACTTGTTGCACTATAATCACAAACATATACATATATCTACATAATTCTTTTTACATATTCGCGATCGTCAAATATAATTTTGTAGTATCAACTAACACTGCACATGTTGTAGTTGTTCTTGTCCACCTTCTATTTCTTTATTAAACGTTTCGAGATAGGTTTGAATCTCTGTTACAGATTCCTGCCCCTCTTCCAATTTTATCGCTGCAACGTTACTCGTCATGATCATACCATTAATTTATACAATGGTATGTTTTCTTATAAGTCTGCAACATTAGTATACGAATATTTATTACTCATACTTGTGAACTGGAAGCATAAAGAAGCTCAAATTATATATAGAAGAACAGATGGAGTTATTATAAGAATAATCAAAATTTCTTATTTTAGCAACTGTTTATATAAATATTATAATAATTCTAGTAAAATATAAAATATCTAAGTAAAATATTCTTAATCGTATGATAATCTTGCGTATTAGATATACAATTAGATAGGAAATTGAAACATATCAATTGCATATTCGATTTTAACACGGAATAAGAAAAAAAATCAATAAGATAAAAGTATATTGTGTAGTCGGAATGCTATATTGTCTCATTAGAATTACTACAAATAAACGGCTTATCTAAAGACTGAAGATTTCGTATCATACGAATCTACAAGTAGATTGCACGAAATGCGCCAGAAATCATTTTTATGCCTTACATCCCACGACCCTCATCCCCGTTTGATCGCAAGGAAAGCATTGAGGGAAGCATACATCTATGAAATAAAGGAAAATAATAATCGATCACAAGAAAAAAAATAATGGAAGAACATGAAGCATGACGAGAACAAATGCCGCGATGATATATGTGAACGACTATATTATGTCGTCGTAAAAGGGAAACAAGAAAAGACACGGGAAAGAATGAAAATAACGCCGATAAGACGGTGCGATAAAACGCGAATCGTAGCAGTATTTTAAAATTAAAGGAAAATCAATAATCATGATAAGAAAAGGAGAAGGTGATTCGCGTAGGAGAGCGAAGAGAGCAAGAGGAGAGAGGGAGGGTGCGAGAGGGAGGAAGGGAGAGGGAAGGGGAGAGAGATAGAGAGAGGGCTGGTTCAACAATAATTTCGAAAGGTATCTCTTACAAGGACGAGAACATGTATTTCGTCGGGCGATCAAATGTGCGTCGTGGAATCGTAATTCCTCGACGATGACGGATCGCTCCATTTGTAGCAACGAGGAAACATAAAAGATAACTCGGGCGCGTGCGGGAGAGAAGAAAGAGGACGCCATGGACGAAATCGAGAGGTCGGAGGAGCGTCGAAGGGGTTCGGTGACGGAAAGGTTGCGCGCGATCGGTAGAGAAATGCGGTCGAGGATGGACCTGGGGGGAGCTCGTGATCGCGGCTTCTCGGTTCTCGACGTCGAGGACCCCGAAGTCGCGCATTCTGTCGGGGAGCTTTTAAGACAACGCGGTTGCTTTCGATTTCAGGACACAGGGGGCATTAACGACAAAAATTTCAGAAAATTATCACCGTCGGCGCTGTCATCAATATGGAGGACGCGACCGAGAGGAATACCTTCCGTACTGCTACGCGCTTGGCACAACTTACCCATTTCCCGCGTTTCTTTCGTTATCGGTGAACGTCGTCACTTACGAGCGTAATCTTGAACGTTCGAACGTACGAATAAATGAACTCGTCGAGCACGCGAAGCGTGGACATCCACGATAGCTGAAATATCGAAATATTCGCTTACCTCGTAAACTCGCGGTCGTTCGTGTGAGGGCGTTGTGTAAGATCCAGAGGGCAATATGGCTGATCGAACTACAAAGTGGTAAGGAAGGTTCAAATGCTGCGCGTTGGCAGCTGCGCGGTGGTACGCGTCACTCGTCGTGTTTACACCGGGCGACTGCTGCCACCATCACCACTACCAATGTTACCATCGTCACCGGTTCGACTATTTCCGGGCATCGAAACATTTCCAAATCACCTTTCGTTCTATGGGACGCAATCGCCTGAATTGCTATCCTCTTATCCAACGAATTCTTTCGATTAAAAAAATTCGTTGAATATGCGCTTTGAATATCGAAACGCGATTGAACCTTTAACAACGTTTTAGATGTGACGAGATCAACGTGTAATCGCCGAATGAAAAATGACGCCACGAAGAAAGAGCGGGAAGAAGTGAGCATTGCAGGGAGGGCACGTATTAGGTTATTGTAGATTCATTTGCAGTGTCGTAACGATACGTTTTTGAACGTTCTTTTGGGCGGGAAGTTTTAAAATTTGATCTCGCTTATAAAAATCATAGATATTGTACAGATATTATTTATAATAGTGTAACGTTTTTAAGACAGTTAATGACTTTACCTCGATGCAAATTATAACATGTTACATAAATAAATATAAATTATCGATGAAATGGAACGTATTGTTTTGAATCGGAAATATTCCAGGATTTTCGAATAGAGGTAAAAAAATGAGTTAGTTATCAGTTTACATTTGAAAAAACAAATGCGGTAATCGTGGCTAAATATTTGTACATCTACATATAATTCATTTTGAATGCTACCATTTTACAATGTATATATAATGTAAAATTTACAAAATATAATCAAAGTTATATAAAATTTACAAAAATAGCTTAGCTGTGATATTTTGGGAAGATAATATTAGGATGAATTTTATAACAAAGCTCACAATATTTATTGGTTAATGTCAAAAAATATGAAATGGGAAAAGTAAACGTATCGGACATAGTCAAAATTTGAGATAAATATAATTCTATAACAATGATCACTTCTTCTTTCTTTTTTTTCCTTTTTCTTTTTCTTTTATAGTAATCTAATAAGAATAACGATTTTTAGCAAAATGTATCCATGCCTAAATGCTTGAATTTTATAAAAACCATATCAAGAAATGGTCTCATACATTTTAGACTAGATTTCATACTTTAACGTATTTTATATACCACGATGAATATGGCAGTTTTCAAGATCAGCATTTTGTATATCGCTTCTTAAGATATATATAACTGCAATTGCCATTAAGACTGTCAATATTATAGAAAATATTTGCAGATATTTTAATTCTTTGTATAATTTGTTGCAATTTTCTTCCAAATGAATTACCTAAAATATTGCATGTAATATACAATTTGAAATACATATCCATAATGATAATGAATTAATTTTTATTCCATATACCTTAGAACAAAGTGTGTCTATTGTACGATTCTCTTCTATGGAACCAGATGATAATATAGAATATGTTTTCTGTACTTCATTGTTCTCATTTGCACCATCACAACATCTTAATCTGTGTTGCTCAGCAGGTTTGCCGGACTATACATGAATACACATAATATTTTATGTTATATAAAAAATGTACAACTACATTTTGTGCGTACCTTCCATATTGTCGTTAATTCTTGTGCGGTTGCAGCAGCATTTTTAACAGGAAGACACATTACCAGAAATCTATCGTTATTTGAGAGACCACGCAGATTGTATCCTGGTTGAAAAACGACTGTAACGCTGCACCGTTCGGAAGGAGATATAATACCTGAACTTGGTCTTACCCTAAATTTCTGTGGTGACGTAGTTTTAATCTAAAATATATAAAACATTTTTTAAATTATAAATAATTAATATACACGATAAATCGTTGGAAATAATAAAAAAATATTTAACTGTACTTTGTAAGATAAAGGCTTATCAGTTGTGACATTTTTTAATATAATTCTGCCAACGATTTCATTTCCTTCTTTGTTGAACGTAACTGCTTCTGGTTCAATTAAGAGCACTGGAAAAAGTAAGTTAAAAAATAAAATAAATTTCTTTTTATTACAATACAATATAATCTTATTGTATATAAATTTTATTACTGTAATTGTCTACATCTATAAATCATATGTACTTACATTGTTCTTCACTTACTTGATCTCCAAATCCACTAGGGGGTTGTTCCGTTAATGGAGAACTTTCAACGAAATGTACCTGCACGTGTAATTTGACAAAATTAAATAAATAATAAAGACAAATTAAAAATTATAAAATTATACTGTTCAATATATTTGAATAAAAAATACATACCTTTTTGTTATCAAGTTTGTTATTTATTGCATTTTCTGTACTTGTTCGTTCTTCCGAAACAAAAGTAAAGGTATAATCATTCGTACCGCCCCAATATTTAAGTATATCATTTGGATCCACAAAATCTTTTAAATTAGATTTATTAACAAATTTTATCTTTGGTATTGCTTTAGCAGGTAACCATGATTTAATTATCTTAAAAGCTGCGTTTAATACCCATGGCATTTCAAATATTATGATATAATTTAGGAAATTTGGATAATAAGATTTGAATAAACCAATCAAGTACTTTGTGAGTTCCATATCCATATTTGAAAGGCCAGTCTCTGCCATATCAAAAAAAATTGATATTTGATTTCCATTTCCTTCCCTGTAAATGTATATAATAGATTGATAAATGCATTTAATTATAAGTTATAATTATTGTATATTTATATTTAAAAAATTAATAACTTTTATTAATAAAAGATAAAATAAATTTACCTTTCTAATCTTTCAAACCAATAAATGATGCATCTCTGAAGTTCTCCAAAGTCCTTTGCTCCCTTAACATGCAGTTTAGATCTAACAATAAAAAGAGTTTTGCCATCTTTATCTTTACCATAACTAAAAATCACTCCTTCTTCTAGATAGTCTTTTTTGACATTATCCTCTGAAATATCTAGATGTTGATATCAGAAGATAATATTGATAAGTTATTACATTATTATTTGATTATTTGTTATAATAATTTTGATTACATATATGAAATTACTTTTAAAAGACTCTTATAAAAATATTATAACTATATTATTTGAATTAACCAAGTAATTCAAGGAATTGAATAAATTTAAGTTAAATATATAATACTTACCATTTGCACCAACTTTTCTTCTCCAAGTACAAGATTCCCAAAGCATAGATAAAGATTCTTGTAGATCATTTTCGTTATGTTCTAAGAATCTCTTCAACCAGTCATCATTATATTTTATTCTATCAATATCTGCCGGATGAAAACCTCCTATAATGTATAAAAATTAACACATATAACTATTATACACAATGTGCATTAACTGGTGCTAAAATAAACTGTTATGATGATAATAGGACATTCATTGCAAAAAGATTACTTCTTGCAATATTTTGATTTGTTATTTACTGGTGCACACTTACAATCAATTATTGTTATAAATTAGGATTACCTAACATACGCGCACGCACACACACACTTACGTGCGCGCGCGCGATAGACATAATAAAAAAGTATACAAATTATTTGTCTATAAATGAAAGCAATTTGATATACATACTAGGATCAGATGGTCCTTCTTCTTCCAATTTTTTAAAGAATTTTTCGCGAATCTCAACAATAAGTTCAGCACGCGTTTCCATCTTTGATTAAACCGATACTGTAAGATTACACTTTGACCGGCTTTAAATTATGACGATGAGGAAATAATTAATTATTCATTCATACGTCGAATCTTCTAGTTATAAATTGTACATATCCGTTGTCCTCGTAGTATTACTTTTATTAAAACTGGTGAAATATAAATATTACATATATTAAATGTCAATCGTATAAAATAAGATTGCAAAATTACTAAAAAAAGCGAATCAAATGATATTCGATATCCATTACTAATCTGTTGCATGAGACATAAAGTTAATATATCCAACAAACCGGTTTGAAATGAGATAGCATATCGAATTAATAACTGTCCTATCCTTTCACCAAGAATGCCGACTCTTTAATTATCATTAAAGATCACACGTGTAATTTCTATCGTAAACAAATATTCTGATTAGTTACGATAACCTACGCATCCAATTGCGAGTTCGTATTGCATAGTAACATCGAATGAAATATTTATTGTACTTTCTTATGGCGTCTCACATTTTGATTGACCAATGAGAAGTCTTTAGTTCTTTAGTAGAGTGCGCCACTTTAACTATGTTTTTAATTAAATTGAATTAAATTAAAAAATGTTATAGATAGAAGTAATCGATATAATTATTCAGATTTATTTTCATCCAAGATCCAATAGATTTTTAAACACAGAAGTATATATATATATATATACACATATACACACATACAAGAAGTAGAAACAGGGCTCAGTACCGTTCACATTCATTGATTGCCGTTTTCATTGGTAATGCGAACGAATTAAGATAAGAAAAATTAATAACAATTTAATAATAATTTAGTCTTAGGTACAAATTGATATCGCTCATAAATTCTACTATTTTCAAATATACACTATCATTAGGTATCATAATACTTTGCACTATTCTTTTTTTGCTATTTATATTGGTAGCTTAATGGAAATTGTGCCTCACACTATCATTTTTGCTTCTGCGCAATGTCGTTGTCATAAATGCAGAGTTGTTACTCCAGTAGAACAGTTGTTAGAAGTGTAAGCAATGAATATATTTCTAGCAAAGATATTAAAGATACTCTTAGATAATCGACACAAATGAATATTATTACCAAAATTTGTGTGCTTATAAAATATATGTAAAACGAACGATTTAAACTAAGAAGAATTTTGCAATTGCGTAGTTCGGAAATCATAACGATTTGCAAAATATCTTGTCTCTTCTCGTAAACTTAACAAAGACTACTTGTATATATAATTCGATAATATAAAAAACTAATAACTCCCTTAGAAAGAATGATCTTTAAAAAAAGTCTCACAAGTATAATTTAGTATTTTTCGATAGCATTTTTATAAAATGTTTACATGAAGAAGTATTTACAAAAATATGAGCAGGACATGGTGAAGTGTAGAAGATAGGAAAGAGGGATGAACAATGTAGCTCGATGAACTTTTTAATTGAGAGTACCCCGACACTGCGGAGCTCCACAAAGGCAGGGTATTTTGTCATCCTCCAATGGAAATTTGTAATCATAAGTTATTTCTTCGTTAACTCCTATCGGTTGTTTACTGTAGATTACAATTTTCTTTTGGCTTTCTATAGTAATCACCTTTGCGTAACAGTTTGGCTGGAAATGTTGAAAAACATGTCGATGATATGACAACGGTTAGAAGTAAAATATCTGTGTAACAAAAGCTGAATTTATTTGGAAATACTCACATTGCAACTGTGATTAATGAATCTTGCTAGGTTGCCACATTTTGTTGCATCAATGATCGTATCCAGATCAATACGGAATAGGTAAGAACTACCGATACCTGTAGCTTCGTATTGAGACTCCCTTAAATCGGCAACGACTGGTCTAACCATTTGTCCTACATATTCTATAACCATTTCATCTGCTGCAATTGGTTCCATAGCAAACAAGCCCCAATCATGAATGCCAGATTTTGCAAACTTCAATTGTTTTTTTCTGAACTGCAATGCAATAGTAACATAATGATACATATTTTTCTTCATAAAAAAAAAATATATGTATATAATAATAATAATAATAATAATAATAATAATAATAATTTTTTAATAAACGAAGCTTGATTTTCATACTTTTAATTGATTAAACTTAAGGAGATCACTGTCCGTGTCTATTCCAAATGCAGTTAATAGACGACGTTGATTACTTCGTGCTTCTCGCGACAAAGCTTGCATCTTACCAGTCAATGCTTTTGTATTACCCTTTTGACCATTTATTATGCCATCTCCTCCTGTATAAGTACCACCACTCTCTTCTACATCATCAGAACGTTGTATGCTTTGTGCATAATGATGCTGTATAACAGATGAAGATTAAATTTAATTATAATAATTAATTATAAATTAATATAGACAAACGATATAATGTTAATTTTAAAAATAATTCATTACTTTATGCTTTGCTTTCTCCCTTAGATCTACTTTATAGTATCCCTCAGTTCTAGCACTTCCAGTTGCATGTAATCTTAATTCATCTCGTTTTCTTCTCTTAGCTGGACTTGGTATGTCTGTTGCAGGATGATCAACCCAATGAGTATCGTTTAACCAATATCCTTGAGCATCGTCCGCTAGTAAAGCTTCATAACTTCTTCTTAAATATTCAACATCTTCTGCATCTATACCTCTGGTCAAGAATTCGTACAAAATACCCATTTCTGACATTAAATCTCTTTCCTTATATACTAATGGTGGTTCTTGGACATTCCTAGGGAATCTTTCATAAACATATTCATTTTGAATATTTTCTTTTTCCCCTTCATGATTCTGAAGATCGTGCATCTTTGAATATTTATTCAACTTTCGTTTTTCAACCTTATGTACTTTATCTTTTCCTTTCGTTAATTTAACAACCTTCGAGGGTTTCATCTTCACTGGTGGTGCATTCATACGTACAACAGGTTCCACGGGTTCTGGTGGTGCCGGTGGTAAGGAATATGAGTGTTCCATAAAGACCTGAGATGCTTGTGAACCAGGTGAGCTCGGGCTTTGTTGGCCGTTTAATCGAAGATCGACTTCCGCTTGGAATCTTAACCTTCTAATCTCAAGGCTTTCTTCTTCCGAATCTGTAGTAGGAATTTCACTAAACATTTCAATTTTTTCAGATTCTTTAAGAATAGGTTCATCATTTATATATTTGGCAGACATTGTTTGAAGAGCTCTAATAATATTAGGCTCAATAGGTCCTGGACTTCTATGTCGTATAATATTATCTTGCCCAGCCAATGTAATTAATGCTTCTGCAGCCGAACTTTCCATTTTTCTCATATCTTGTTGAATCTCTTCTTTCTGTGGTAACTTACCAATATATGTATTCATTTTCTGTTGCACATCCTGTTCTAATCTTGGTTTGTTCGCATTAACATCTATAGGCTTTAATGTTTCCAATTGCTGTTCCTCCATCTTATTTGTATAACTTTCACTCAATCTGTCATCTGTTTCTTTATCACTTTCATATTTTGCTGGAGAAGGCAGTGGACTCTCCTCATTATCTATTTGAGGAAACTCATTCGAATTTTGATCTTTTATTTTTATATCTGGTAGAGGAGTATCTCTGCCCGTTGGAGTAGGACAATCTAAAGATCTTTGAATTGCGAGTTCTGTTAATATATCTGGATCCTCGCTGTTGCAAGCCAAGGGACGATGATCGGACATGCGGCTATCCGTGTCTTGCTATAAATAAGATAAAGAGACAATAAATAAAGATTATATTTTTAAGTACTTAACATATTTTATGCATCTGTATTTACCTCATCTTCAAAGTTTTCTTCATCCGAACTTTCGCTTGAGCTGCTAGAAGATTCACTGGAACTAACTTCGTCGCTAGAACTTTCAGTAGATGAAGATGAAGATGAGGAAGAAGAGCCACTTGGAAGAGAAGAAACTGGTCTTTTAACTTTTTGTACTGGTGGTAGATCCAAATCACTATCACTTTCTATAATTTCAGTATCAATGTGATCCGATTGACGACTGTCTTCATCTTGCGGTAAAGGACTCGGAGCTTTAATTTTACGCTATTTAAAAAAATATAAATATCGTCATATACTTTGGGGGGGGGGGGGGGGGAAAACATTTATATCACATTGCTTACCCTAAATGAAGGCATCTTTGGCATACTGGCTCTGATACCCAAACCAAATCCATCATAATTGAGACCCAATGGCGTCCCTTGTTCCAAAAGTAATGAAAGTCCTTGTGGCTTTGAACTTTCTTCTTTAATGGTATTATTGATAACAGTAATGTCTCCTCCTTGATTTTGATTCTTTTCTGATTTTTTCTCATCCCACCAAACTTCGAATAACTTGAATGCAGTATTTTCTACCATTTTCTTATTAAAATCTTTTTTTAAAATTTGTTTCAATTCATTCACAACTCTGTTTAACACACCGTTGATGGTAGGACCCTAAATATAATACAATTCAGCATACACTTACAGAAATAGCTTAAGCTTAAGGAAATAAAACTAAACGAAATAAGAATAATAAAATGAAAAAAATAATTATATAACTTGCCTGTGGATTATCCTTAGTAATGTTATGATTTGCCATGGCTTGCAAGCGAGATTGGAAAGATGTATAATAACTTGTTCCTTGATGGCTACCGACTGTTCCTGACAAAGATGCTGTAGTAGGTTGATAATGACTTTGTAAGTAGGTTGTTCCATAAGGATAAGGATATTGGGTTGGTCTAGGCCAACTGTAAACATCTCCAGACGGATAATGACTTATATGACCAGGATAACCAGGTCCTGGATATAAGTGACTCGAAGGTTCCGGTTGAGCAATAACCTGTGTCATTAGATTGTTTTTTATTATTTTATAATTAGTTTAACGTTATTTCACAAAGACATTTACCTCTTCAATTTTTTCATCTCCCGAACTCAATGGACTCAGAGACATTCTATCATCATCGGGTGGTGGGGGAGGTGGTGGTTCTTTTGGTGGTTCTGGTTCAATTTCATCGGGTGCTGGACTGTAACTTCCAAGCAATGCTTCATCCTCGCTAGAACTAATAACACTACCTAATTCCTCATCAACAGAAAATTGATTTAGATTGTTTTCTCGTATTTTCCATCTTTCTTTGTTTTTTTCCATCATTTTTTCAAAACAAGATTTGTATGCCTCATGAGAGATAAATGGACTTGGAGGATCTGAAAGCATCTCGTTATCACCTTGTTGTGATTTTTTATCATCCTCAGAATCGCTGCCAAATTGTAAAAATGGAGGTGCCATTCCACCTGCCTTATCTTTCAATAACATTGCTATTCTTGTGTCTAAATCTAAAGTTTTACGAGTTTCAACAGGAGAATCTCTAGATGAATTTTTTATAATGTTTTGATTATCCTTTTCCTTTTTAGGAGTATGATGTTGACTTTTACTGCTAGAGCTTTTATTAGTAGGTGCTGTATTAGAACTTGGATTTTCCAAATTTGTTCCATGTTGACCAGGCCAAATGGATGCAGATGGATAACCGGCAGCTCCAGAATTATTACTCCACCACATACTTGAATTTTGTTGCATTGAAAGATTTTGTGATACATTCTGTGGCATATTAGCTAAATAGCTATTCGAAGGTTGATGGTGATAACCGCTATAATAAAAATCATAGTTGGCAGCTGGAGTAGAATTTTGAGAATAGTTGCTAGAATAATTTAATTCGCTAGGTGCCGTGCCATAACCTAAATCACTGCCGGTACTTCCGCTAGGTGTAGGATAATCCCTATACTTATTGTATCTTGAATTTTCAACATATGGATCTCTAACTTTTTCTACACTAGCAATTGTCTTCTTAGTACTTCTATAATCGTCTCTTTCTTCAGGCACAACTTTATCAATTGGTGTTTGCTTTTCTGGTTCAACATCACACTTTATTTCCTTTTCAACTTTTCTCTCTGGTTTCTTTTCCACAGTTAACTCCTCATAAATCTTTTTACATTCCTCTCCAAAAGCATCAAGAAATACTCTTAAAACCCTACCCATCACAGATGTATTGTTTAACTTTTCTACACAAGCTTTTGACGCTTTTGTAGTTTCAAAGACTACTCTTGCTATTCCAAGATGTTTATTAGTTACTGGATGGTAATATATAGTAAGTTCTTCTACGGCACCGAACTTTTGAACCATGTCCGTTAAAAATGTTTTATCAATATTGTCGTTCAAATGACAAAATGTTACCTCAAGCGGAGGAGGTTCCCCGCAATAATTAGAATCTATTTTAAATCTAGGTACAGGTAAGTCAAGTTGTTCTAGTCGAGTCCATATTCTTGTTAACTGGGATCTGGGATCCCGTGGTTGAACCACAGGATAAGTCGGATCTCCTGGGACTGTTCCATCGTATCTATATAATTTTGTAGCTCCCTTCACTAAGAATGGATCCACAAGTAATTTATAATTCCTTGGTTTTTGTGCTACTTGCGGTATAGATGCTTCCTTTTGAGAATGAGTTACGTGACCATGACTATGTTTCGATGATTGATTTGAATTTTGTGATGCACTCTGTGAATTGCCATGCGAATGGCGATGACGATGCGAGTGTGCATGCGAATGTCCATGTCCATGTCCATGTCTCTCCATTCCGTTCATTGCCTCCAAGCATCATCCATTCGTGTGAACCGCTATCACAAATATTTAAGCAAATTTTGATAACAACGTGTACTTAATATACTTAAATCATAGATTAAACGGGAAAACAGCGCCTGACTGTACTATTTGTCAAAATGGTATATGTAAAATTTCCACAGAAAGCTGTTTTAATCATATCAATTCACCACGATATACGTATCACGCACTCTCGTTTAATGGTAACATAATGTGCCAGTTGTTCTATTTAAAACCTAACTAAAAATTGGACATTAACTTGTATCACTTTAGAGCATTAATAGATTGCAAGTAACAATTAGCGAAATCACGAACCATTCACTTATCAACAATATAAAACTTGATTTGTATATTTATATTTAAAAACTCTTGGAACTCAATGTATTTAGCACAGTTATGACGCTTGCAACATCTGCACTAATTTTAAAAGATACGATATTTCTTTACTTTTTGAACACCTTGCGCGGGTCTCTTTTATTTTAAAAAAGAAAAGAAATGATCAATGCTTAGTTAACATTTAATATGTGTATCCTATAGGAAAACATCTCTTGCAGAAAAGTTTTGCGGTGACATCAGCGAAGATCGAATGATTCTTTTTTCGAAGGAAAGACGTACGTTGGCATTCACGATGAGACAAGATTTATTTTTCGCTCGTAAATTTACATCCAGCTCCTCTACGCTTTCATAAAATGCGGGGTCTCAAAATCAAAGTACGTAATTCGTGTGTCTCGATAACACATAACCTCAAAATTGTTCGGAGTATTTGGGCGATCGTTCTGTTGACGAGCAGCGTGGCAAACGGTATGTAATTTTTACAGTACTCGTTAGCTCTTTAATACGATTATTTCCATCGTTATTTATCGCAATATTACCAGCTTGCACAAGTTAAAAAAAGTCGTCGACTTATGAAGAAACAACAAAATCCTTCGAGGCTTATCGCGATATACTCTCCTTCACTTTTTTTCCTGGATCCGTCGTAATTCGTAAGCTCTGTCTTTTTCCTTCGATTTCCGAGATATATGTATGTCGTGTATGGTTGCGTTAGATCACGATACCGATATCCTCTCTCCCTTATTTAACTTCCCCGTCAACTTTCTTCTTTAAAAAACATAAAGTTTTATTGATACCTGCCCCACGGGCACGCACCAACGCGAAAATACCCACGAACTGTGTGTTGACTATTCACCGATGAGAAGCACTTCGCATCGCAACTTTATTTCAACCGACCTTCCATCGATCGTTCGATCGGTATTATTTCGTCGGTGTGAATTTCAGAATTTCATCCCTGAGACCCTAAAATGGATGGCTCCTGACAAAGAAAAATAATCTTTTCACGCGCTAAAGAAACGAGCCTATAACGTCTGATAAACCCGATCGTGGAACACTTTTGAGTGACGCCATCCTTGTCACATAAGAATCATTACAGAGCTTCCTAGTACGTTATCGAATATCACGATAGAACTTATTTCTATGTGCATAGACAATATCATTATTTCTTTCTAAATATCCTCTATTTACGTAGATATTTTCTTAAGAAAATCTCCTACGCGTTTCGACTCACGGTATATGCTATGTGAACCGAGAACGAGCACCCAAACGTTTTTTTTCCGATTTTTCATCATTCCATTATCACGAATTTCTGAATCGTGGAGAATAATACCTGAGAATTCCGTGTAAGGCTGGCATTTTGTTAATTTGCCAGGAGTCTGCATAGGTAATTAAATTCTGGCGCTGAATAATTGCTGAAAAACTTGTTGCCCGGTGATGTGTGGCATTTAATCCACGCATTGGTCAATTTCCGAGGACGAGAAAGAACTTACAGAAGTATTAACTATCCCATTGGCAAATCAGCTAACGCGCTTAAAAAGAAAATTGCGCGTTTTCATGCGCGAATACATACGCTATCTGTACTACGTGTATGTACTATGTAAACATACGTGTCTATTGTTTTCTGTATTTATGGGCCCCTGTGTACTTGTACTTACATTTTTTCTCTAAAACGGAAAGGAAGATCACTTAAAACCAATTACGGCATTCATCAATTTTTATCCTTGAACGCAATACCCAAGCCATGCTTGAATACGCTTCGTTACATATAAACCGATCGTACAATTGTTTTTTCTTTACTCGATTTCAATTAAATAAATAAAACTAAACTATATCTCCCTCTCCGATGTGTATGCCTTTCTATACGAACATTTACCTATAGTTGCTCGCATTGAATGTGATATTATTTCACGATCCTAGGTTTTCGATTGCACATTCCCGCTCCCCCCCCCCCCCCCCACATACACATTTATTCACGTATTTAATTAAACCAATATTTTCATGTAATACGTTTCTTTCGAATTCATTATTTTATTCATTATATTTTATTAGTATTTTATTTCTTACCGGTTATCATATAGCGACCAATCACGATTAATGTTTCAACAGATGTTCTTTGTTTTCGTTTGGAAAACTGATTTAGCGAACTTCAAAATTCGCCTTAACGAAGATGAGCTAACTTCGTGGTTAGCGAGCGACTGGATAAAATACCGATACGTTTGAACGTAGTTATTGGCTCTCATCGGTGGTAGTGGAGTACGTTCTGTGTAATTTGTTTAAAGTTTAAAGAAATATATCTCTTCTCAAAATATGTCTTTCATTCAGAATTTTATTGGAAATTTTCTACCAAAAGTTAAGGCTGACGAAGAAGACGAAGAGCTAGTAGATCCTCAAACGGTTCTCCGTGTGAGTTTTTAATTATTATGTAATACCGTTAACTTTTACATGTCAATTAATTTATAAAAATAGCGATAAATTTATTTTTTCAACGTGTAATCTTATATTTCTTTCTTCTTTCTTTTCTTTTCTTTCTTTTTTTCAATAATTTTTCGATAACAGTCTATTTCACGAAATTACTCTAACTCGTCCGTTTGTAAGAAGACGTCATAAAGTTTTTTTTATTGATATTCGATGCTCTTCAACTTTAAATTAACACATTAACGATTATATAGTAGCTAAACAAATAGATAGTAATTGTGGGTTCTATCCGTTTATGAACGTTACCGCTTCCTTATTATACTTTAATAACATTGTATATATTATAGGAGCAATGTTCAGCGAAGCACTGCGAAAAATTAAAAGAAATATTGAACACGTGTAACGATCGTGTTAATTCAAGAAAGCAAACCGAAGAAACATGCCTCGAAGAATTGGTAGACTATGTGCAATGCGTGGATCATTGCGTGGCTAAAACTCTTTTCAGCAAGTTGAAATGAACGAATGACAACTATTCTCGCAAATGTTATAGATTAATTCATGTAAGCATTGTATATATGATCCAATAATAGAAATAAAATGTAACTTATACAGGATGTATGTCATAATGAAATAATTATTTTTCTGTTTTGTATTTATAATTTGGAAATTGTTTTAACAAATTTTTACTATCAATAAAGTAGTACAATAAAAAGTACATATTAATGACATAGAATTACACAGACTTTTAGTTTAACATCTGTACTTTTAAAGGCAGATGGAATGACACTTGGTTCGTTTGTATGTTAATTTTGATTTATTATGATCCTTACTCATTCTGCTCCTATTTGTAATACATCAAAGCATACTGCACATACGCGTACCGGCTTGTTTAACCCAAATTTCAAAATGGGAACATCTTGACCTGAACATTTACTACATAGGATTCTCCCGCAGTGCCGACTACAATAAGAAAACGATAGTGTAATAAAAAGCTAAGGATACTTTCACGTTGTACCGATGAAGTAAGATAATTCTTACCAATGATGTTTACGCATGGTTATAGAAAACTTTGTGCCACACTCCAAACATAGATCTTTATCCGCCCATGGTGCTTCTTGCGTTAAAGAATCTAATAATCTGTACAACAATTGCTTTGTTGCAACTTGATAATTAAAAATTGTGATACCATCCTTGTTCATTGAACCGAGACAAGCCCCAGAGCGTACTAGTGTACGACATAAATTGCCATTACCTTTCATATAGGCAATTAACAGTGGTGTATTTCCATCTAAATCTGAAATGGAAGTATTCCAACAATGCTGTGCGTAGAAAAGGTATACGCGCGTAAGACTTAAAAATCAATTTAATCATTGATCTAAAATAAATTATTTTTACCAGCGTTATTGACCGGATATTGCGACATACACTCTAAAAAGAGTTCACATATAGTCGCAGCATTATCTCTTCCGCATCTAGCTAATTCGTGTAAAGGATTTCTGCCTTTAAGATTCACTGCTTCCGCATCCAAAGTACATTCTGTTAATAATGTTCTTACGACTGAAACATGACCTTCTCTAACGGCTACGTGTAATGCATTATCGCCATCTGCATTTACCGCATCAAAATTAATATTGTTCTAAAAGATTAAATATACGTATATAAACATAGATTTTTATAATATCTTTTGTATAAAACATGTTCGTAACGATTAATATAGTACTCGAGTCCTTTAAAATATTCACGAAAAATATATTTACATGCAATAGCGCAGACACAACTGTAGCGTGTCCAGCTTTTGCTGCAGCGTGTAGTGCAGTATTTCTATTTGCATCTGTATCGTTAACACGTGCTTCAGCTAAAATCAAACTTCGCACCAACATTTCATTTCCAGAAATGGCAGCAAGATGTAGCGGGGGCGTTTGTGTAACATCGTGTACTCTAGAATTTACATCTACCTAAAATAAATAAATTCAGATTTTGTATTAATCTATCCTTCTATATGTACATCATAATGTTACTATCGCAGTGGCAATAATCTTATTATCTCGTTGCATTCGTAAATAGCGTATATATACCTGTATAGAAAGTAAAAACAAAATGCTTTCCATATCTCCTTTTTGTATAGCAGTGTGTAAAAAGTTTCTTCCTTTATTATCATATTGTTCTGCAGCTTTTGGTAACCTTTCTAGTATTGCCTGTGCCGCTTTATTGTTACGAACAGTTAAAGCCGCCGCGAATGGTGTTAATCCCTTTTTATCTCTCTTATTCAAATCTATATTAGGATGACACAATAGTAATGATATTATTTGCGAATGTTGATTTTGTATCGCTACATGAACAGGAGTTTTTCCTTCTGCGTCACGTGTATTCACATCGGCTCCGTGTTCAATAAGAGTCTGAACAACTTGTTCAAGACCCCATTGGCAACACAAATGCAACGGAGTACACTCATCCTTCGCTTCATCCCCTCCAGTGCCATTTGGTCCTGGACGCCTAGGAGCGTTTAAATCGCAGCCACTATTCAAAGATCAATATTTAGTAATATTTAAGAAGTATCAGGAACAATGTTCCTGTGTTAATCTCATAAACAACACTTTCATATGCACGAGATACCTTCTTATGAGAAATTGTGCAATGTCTTCTTTATTTTCATCGATTGCTCTGTGCAATAAAGTTTGTAAACATCCATCCGGCCCAGGACCCCAGCAATCGGCATCTGCTCCATGTTTAACTAAAATAGAAGCAGTATCTTCTTGATCCGAATCCAGTGCATCCCATAATGGGCATCCTACTGACGTATCTACGCCCCGCCTACAAAGAGCTTCAACCACCTCGCTAAGTCTGCAGTGCACGCAAAGTTGCAACGGCGTCTCTCCATTAGCTGTCCTATTAATATACTCTTTAGTAAATATAAATATATTCCTTATTAATCTGTTACCGATGTCACTTACTTTGCATTCATCTCTGCATCATTTTCTAACAAAAAAATGGCCGTTGCTGAATCTTCCTTTAATATTGATTGATGTAACAATGTTAGTCCTTCTTCATTGCGCTGATTCACATCGGCTCCAGCTTTTATTAAAGCTAATACGATATCTTTGCCCTTCTTAAATGGAGCTTTTATCGCTAAGCTTAACGGCGTTTCTTTTGTTTTGTTTTTCAAATTTAATTGTAAATTTGCACCTTTAGTGTTCAATAATTCTTCTACAATGTCTAAATAAAAATGCGAAACTGCAATATGTATGGGTGCATCTTCGGTGGTGAGAGTGACCACGTCTGTCGGTATGCCATGTTGTAAAAGAACTTTTGTTAATTGTTTAGAACCGACTTTACAAGCTTCGTGTAAAATTGTGTAACCATCATTATTTGTTTTTGTTAAGCTATCTTTGCAATATTCGGTTAAGAACAAGGCAGCTTCCTCTTTATTTTCTCTGATTAAAACGTGTAAAAGAGTGTCACCTGTATCCTTATACACAGGATTAGGCGTTGCTTTTCTGAGTAAAAGTTCCTTAGCAAAATATGATTGGAATGGATCTATTTTCATTGCTAAACATAATGGAGTATCGTCTTTATTAGTTCTTGCATCCAAATTTATATTTTTGGATGTAACTAATAAATTAAATATCGGCTTGTTTTTCTCCGAGATACAACTATGTAATGCGGTCCTAAAAGATAAAGTAAATAAATTAAATTGATATAGACAATATTTAAGAATTCAATAGAGTAAATATACTACACGCATAATCTTTATTATTAATTACCATCCTCTGTGATCGTGCAAATTAGAATCTATTCCAGCTTGAAGTAATTTAGAAGCAACAGCTATAATATTTTCAGTGTCATGCTTTGTTACTAAATGCAATGCGGTGCATCCTTCAAATTCCTTGTAATCATCCAGATTTTTCATATTATCAGTAAATTTGATAGGTTCACATAATTTCTGAGTATTTCCACTGTTCTCTAATTGTTCAATGATGAATTGAGCAGAATACGAGTCACCTTTTAAAATAGCACTCTCAAGTAAAGAAAGACCTCTAGAATCTTTAGCTGTAAGATTTGCGCCATGTTCAACCAAGGTTCGTGCTAACGAGGGCTGACGTGCTTTCAAAGCTACTTCCAATGCTGTTTCTCCTTTCTGATCAACTACATTAACTGCTTTGGGAAGCTAAACAAATACATGGGAACATAAAATATATCACTCCATTTTCTTTTAAAAAAAATTTTCTGAAATATGATATTTTTTTAACTATTCAACTATTACATAGAATTATTTTCATCACGCTTATGATTTTGATCAAATTTTAAATGATAATAGGGATACAACGAAGATATTAAAGGAGAAAAGAAAAACCATTAATTTTATAATGAACGAGTCATTCGATTTGTTAATCATTAATCCAATTAAAATGATTAAGTAACTAATTGAAATTATCATATAATTATCAATGTCATATAATTAACGTTGGTTAAACAATAAAACTTTATTCGTCGATTACAATTGATAATTGAATATTTCAATATTAATCGTCAATCGTTAATTGAATTACCAACACTGTTAGGCGAAACGAATATATTGGAAAAGTTTGAGAACCACTGTTGGAGAGTAGTCATACAGGAATGCAGAATTGGTCACGGAGGAAGCGTAGAGATTACTTTCCGATATGAATACGCGACGATATACGGGCGAATCGAAAAGAATACGGAGATGATGTCGTAGTAAATGATACGGTTGTTTAACCAGTTGTTTCTCTGTATGTGCAAATTTAACTTAATTTTAAAGATAAAAATGTATAGGAAAGACACTATCTTGCGGTACAACAAATTAAGAAAATAAGTAAAGTAAATATCGATCTAGTGTATCTTGTGCACAAGCATGTATTGCTCATTTAATTCGTTTTAATCCGTTTTAATTCGTTTGAATTGGTGAACTTAAAAAGTGCAATTTCAAAGTGCATCGATACAAGTCAACATAACCGTAAAATAAAAAATCGAAAGAGTCGTGTTTTATGCCATTTTTTGAGTATAATATTTTAAAAATGCATCTGCTTTGACAATATTGATCGAGCATCGAATGAAATACAAAAGAACGTATGATAAAGTATTCGTTTTGAAACATACGAAATACATTCCCGTTTATTTTTTTTTAGCAAATGATAATTGTTTGCCACTGCGAATGATCCTATTTTATGTTCTGCTTAAAAAATATTTTTAAGATGCGAGTGGAAAGTTCGTTAATTCAATTAGTCATTATATTTTTATGTAAGTAGGATTTTCACGTACATTGTACTACATTTATCCCTATTGCAAAACACTGATATATTCATGAGAATACTAGACTACATAATAATTTGTGTGTTTGTAGATATTTTAAAAACAAAAGCAGAAGGCATTATGTGCTACCGTTGTGTAGCAGCATTTTCAGGATATGACAAATCCGAACAACTTTGTTCCCAATTTAATGGAAATAAAACGTTTCAAGTTTCTTGTCCTACGTCAACATTTTGTGTAAAAAAAACTATCTATTATAAATCACAAAGTATGTGTACTTATTAAAAAGGCAATATTAAAAGGGCAAGTAATTAAAAATTACTTTTAATGCTATTTGACACTGTTTCAGCATCCATGGTTAAAACGGTTCAAAGAGACTGTGCTACTCAAAAGTATTTATCTAAATCTTACGATCATGAGAAAAGAGAATGGTACGATACGGAAGAAGTAATAAAAACAGTTTATGAAGAGGGCTGCGCTACTGGCGAGGATAGAGGAGCAACTGGTAGACCACCCGAGTATTGCTACTGCAATTCCAATTTGTGTAATTTCTCTCCTTCAAATAAGACAGTAAATGCGACTACTGTCTCCCTATTGACGTTATTTTTGTTATTTGTTAAATTCTTACACGTTTAAGAGAAATGGTAATGGAATTTTATTGTTCAAAAGGCTAATGCAAATATTGTAATGCATATATAGGATAAAAATTTAAACATTGATTATACGCGAGGCATAATTTCAAAGAAAAATATCTACTATGAGATATATTCAATGCATTTCTTATCATGCAACAGTATTCAATGCAATGAATGCTTATATTCAAGAATGTACTTTTAATATTGTGTATTGTATTTATACAAATTTACATAAAAATAGATATTAATACTTTTGTGATATCATTATGTTTAAGGAAATATTTAAGTACAATAAAGAGAAGCAGAATCTCATATATCATGTTGAACAATTTAACAATAACAAAAAAAATTTAATCTCTATTAAGGATACTGTTTTATTTACAATTTGCATATTATTTAATATACTTCGCGATATATATTTCACCAGCGAATAAATTAATTTAACCTTTTATACAGCCGTTGCATATATTTTTATCACTCACCTCTTTCATTATGGCATATATTTCCTAATTTGCTATGCGGTACGCATAGTAGTTTCTTTACATTGAATGAATGGAAAGTAGTTAAATAAAAAAATGTTCCTTACCTCTGCATTATTTTCAACTAAATACAAAAATACAACGTCCTCCCTTATTAAACGAACTGCCGAATGTAAAGGGTATGTGCTTTTAGTTTGTAATAATTTATATAATAAAGAACCAGGCATCTCTTTGAAATCCTCTCCTGTTAGGTCTTCCTATAAATAAAATTTGGAACTTAATCATCATTCTCCACAGAAATACTTGACAAGAAGTCCTCTGTAGAAATACTTTACCTACCCAGTGCGCAGAGATCAAAGAACTACAGTGATCCCTGAGTTTTTGTACGCTCAATTCTTCGGCAGCTACGTACAATTGAACACAATCTTTAAGACCGACAATGCCGACCAGATACTTTTCACATTGCTCGACCAATTCTGATAATTGAAAAGTTGAAGCAGCCCTCATTAAGTCCAATGTCAAATTCTCTTGGGAAACCTTTCCTGTGTAAATCCATTTCAATAAAACTAATCCTACGCATGTATCTAAACTGCTCCAATCTGTAAAAGGTTTACCCTTTAGAATAATTCCTGAAAGATCGATTTAATCAATCATTCACGTTACCTAACACCGGTGTACCAGCAAGAATAGAATCACCAAAAAAGTCGCTACGAGCCGACAGTACAAATTTATGAGCTGGTATTTCTTGATCCGCTAATTTAATGGTAATATCACTGAAAACAAAAAATGCATAGTTCACATGCACGTAGTTGTGGAATCATTAATGATTCTTTTGACCTGTCATAGAACATATAAAATATTGATATACCTGTAGTTATGTTGATTGTATAAAGACGCCACTGTCGTTAAAAGCCGACCAACAAATCCATTTTCTTGTTTATTTGCAGTTGCAATGGCATATTCACGCTGTAATTCTGCATTTGCATTGTACAAATTGACATACTGTTCTCGCAATAAACACAAATGTTGTTGCCATTTTTGTGCCTCTGTAGTATCTTCTAAAATGCAAACGAAATATCTCCAGTATGTTAAGATCTCGTAAAAGCATACAAGTAGATTTCTAATATTATTTAAAAAATGTTTTCATAAACCCACCCATAATCTTCCGTGTAATTGTTTAAAATGACCTTAAACGTAGGGTAAATCTTTCGATCGACGGCATCCACAGGCCGCTATCTATGGAAGTTTGATTTTATAACGAATGTATAAAAAAGACTGTAAAACTTGATTTTGGAAAAAGACTATATACGACGACACAAACACTTGAAAAAAAAACGCGAGAAAGGGACAATTTATTAAATATCCGCCCACACTATTTACTGCATCTGTCAGTTGCATTCATCAGCGCAACTATCCGATAAACCTAATGCCACACGAATGATGGAAAAAGTTCCTATGTATCATCTATCTTTATAATGATAGATGATGATCTATTTGGGAAATCGATTATACGACGTTGATGGTATGGTCGAACCGTTATTAAAATATTTAACGTTATCGTACAGATTTTAATTCTTAAGTAATTCTTAGTCCAACATCATTATTGCTCTGCATTACTTCGAATTAAAATTAATTTATATACTCATATATAAATGAAGCTAAAATATAAAAGCAATCACAATTTTATTACTGTACGTCATCGTATTTACTATTGCAATTTTTTTTTTAATAAGAAGAAGGAAAATTATTGCACCATTAAGAGGAGATATTTACAATCTTGTGAACGCAGTACAATAGTTTGTTCATACTTTCAAAATTTTTTTCCGCAAATACTAACGCGCCATTTGTGAATAGGTGCGCATTTAAATCGTGGTAAAAACAGTTGATGAGATAATTTGAATCGAAGTACAAGCATCATTATCCAAGGAAAATAAACGATAAACGTTAAAGCATATAACCTCTCGTTCCTAATGGCTATCCATCGGATTTTGATGCCTTCGTACACGGTATTTTTAAAGAGAACTAATCAAAGATTTAAAGACGGTTGATTGAATTTTTAAATTTTATTATCCATTATGAAATAATGTGAAGTCGTAAAATAACGTCGAGCAAAATTGTTGCAATTATTAATAAATACTTCGCATTTTCGACGAAGTTTTGGCTCTTGAACAGTTAGCCATGTCACTTCTAAGAAAGACGATTTAAAAAATGGCGCCGGCGAATTTTTTTGATATAGGAGATAGTCGGTACCTCTTGGTCAGGAAGTTCTGTCATATTTTATGTTCAAGATAACCGCAGCTGGACTGCGACGTTTAGCAATGTCTGCGGTACAAAAATTCGAAGTTTTGTTTGTGTTGGGTGGGCCAGGTGCAGGTAAAGGTACGTTATGTCGTCTTTTATCCGAGAAGTATGGTTATGTTCACTTGTCGGCCGGCGATCTCTTGAGGGAGGAGAGAACCAAACCCGGTTCGGAATTCGGTGAGCTTATCGAAATTCATATTAAAAATGGGAGTATCGTTCCGGTGGAAATTACTTGTACTCTATTGGATCACGCCATGAAAATATCTAAGGCACCGAAAAAAAGATTTCTCATCGATGGTTTCCCACGAAACGAAGATAATTTAACTGGATGGGCCAAGGTATGCGTCTCATCATTTTATAAGAGTACCGAGGACTAGAGTTCGTCGCTAATGTCTGTTATATTTATTCTTTGCGACAGGCCATGTCTGACAAGGTGCTTTTGAAAGGAGTTTTATTCTGCGAATGTTCCAAAGAAGTCTGTACTCAGAGATGTCTCAATCGTGGAGCCAAAGGTAGCGGGCGTAGCGACGACAATGAAGAGACCCTTATAAAGAGGCACGAAATTTATATAAAAAATACATTGCCTATAATAGAACATTATGAAAAGCAAGGCCTGGTATATAAGTTCGATTCTATGAAAGCACCATTGGAAGTATTGAAAGATGTAGAAGAATTCTTACCTAGCATAGGATGGTAAATAAGACGACGAGCTATTATTATATGGGAAGAAATAACCGTACGGTCGATACTTTGTCTTAGTTACTGTATATCGATCATTGATTTTACAAGCCTTTGTTAATTAATAGTATTTCCCTTTATGAAGAAAGAAAATATGTGCTAGACATAGTATGAGAAAAAATTATATTACCCTTATACAGTATATTTTTATTAATTGGTATTTTGGGATTATTTTATCAGGATTATATTACAATCGCGTAATTGTAGAACGAACTGCTCGCTGTAGAAATTATGTGACCTTCATATAACATTCCTTGATGCGCATTATTGTAAAATTTTATCTGGGAGAGAATGTGGGAATAGGAGAAAAGTGTTTTGTTTAAATTGTTGACGATGATAAATAAGATCGAATAGAACTGTAAATTCTTTGATACTGAGTTGTATACACAAACAAGAGATATTGTTATAGTACATACACAAATGTTTTTAAAAGATGTTACCAGAATGCCAGGTATGAGACATACCGATATACCTATACACGATTGTGTAACGATGTAGCGTTGACACTCGCTGCTAAATAGGCAAATTATAAAAATGGGTATAGGAATTATATTATGGTGATCACAATTTAATAACGATTTCTTTTTCTTTTTTCTTTCTCTCTCTCTTTTTTTTTGTACGACCTCTAGGTAAACGACCGCCCGGAGCAACAAGTACGAAATAATTTTGGAAAAGGTGGGAAGATACGACGAGGCGAGAAGAGAAACGTCGTTTTTACTTTACGGTCGAACCGAAACCCTAGAACCCGTTAACAACTCTGAGACGTAAATCGAATTATATCGCGATATCGCGATAACCGAGCATGTTTTAACGTTCTCATTGATTTTATGATGAATATCAATCTCTCGAGAAGAGAAAAGAAAAACTATGTAAGAAGCGAATACCACGACGGGTGGACGAGTACGAAGGGCGGCCACGAGTGGCTCCTTACAGTTGCCCGTTCCTTTATATATGTATCCATCCTGTGTAATATGCATAAATTTCGAGCTCGACAATGGATATTGATATTGGCGACAACGCGATATTATCATTTTTCCAACGTGAACGATAGGACTTTCTTTGAGGTCGTTGTAATCGAAGCGTCGATAACCGAGATTTTCGTGCGTCATTCCAAGTAACTCCATAAAATTTTCACGTTTTTTTTTGTTCGCGTCCGGATTTCGAAACCAGTTTCTTTTTTTCTTTCCTTTTATCCACAACTTTCTCGTACTGTTCCGTTCGAAATTTCATGTCGCGCGTTCCTACACCAACCACCAACCGGCGACCCGCTTTCAATGGGTTCGTCGTCATCAAATTGTACCCACGAGATATAACAGAAACGCAGAACTTTGCCTCTTTCGATTTTCAGCTTCGATACTCGATCGACCTTTCGCACGACTCTTGCTTTTTTCCCCTTTTCTTTAATCTTCCGAATGACAGTCAAGCGTCGTATTTTTTAAAAGAAAATGTTGACAGGTCATAACGCGACGAGTTTCTTACGTACATAACGACGTACTTACTTGCATCGATGAATGCATTAAATCGTGCGCCTCATTAACAGGACGTTGACATTTACTCGAGTAAACATCGTCCTGAATCACCGATAACGTTGTTCCGCCTATCGATTAACGATAATACTTTTGTAATTTTTATCTCGTCCGATTAAGATCTCAAGTTTCTTCCTCGAGTACACATAAATCGAACAGTTTTATTTTACAAAAACAATATCGAGTAAGAAGAAGAAATGGAAGAAACGAAAGGAGGAAAACGTAGCTCGAAAAAGAGTGGAAGATAAAGAATTTTTCATTCTACACAATTTTCTTTTTTTTTTTTTTTCTATGAACGTTCAATCATCATCGAGCATAATCCTGGAAAATTGAAATTTTTTACTAGTCCTAACGTATCGTAAGAAATCAAATAAATAAAAAACGATCAGAGGAAGTTAATCTTTGATCGGAAATCGAATCAGGAAGGAGGATTATCGTCGATTTGGGAAAATGGTCAAATTCTTGTTCTCTCCGGTTCGAGAGAGTATCGGCAAGACCAAGACCAAGACCAAGACCAAGACCAAGACCAAGACCAAGACCAAGACCAAGACCAAGACCAAGACCAAGACCAAGACCAAGACCAAGACCAAGACCAAGATCAAGACCAAGACCAAGACCAAGACCAAGACCAAGACCAAGACCAAGACCAAGACCAAGACCAAGACCAAGACCAAGACCAAGACCAAGACCAAGATCAAGACCAAGATCAAGAGCGAGAGCAAGAGCGAGAGCAAGAGCGAGAGCAAGAACAAGAGTAGTAGGAGTAGCCGTCGGTAGTAGGTTCGTGTAAGAAGTGTAATCTTCGTTACATCGATAAGAGGAGACGCGATACCGTCGGTCGAGCCGAGGTCTCTTACGAGAGCCGAGTACTCCCCCGAAGCAGCAACTTGCTCCTCCTCGTTAGCTCGTCGTTGTCCAATATATAAGTGAACCGTCGATTGACAGTACGTACAGTCTACGTTTTGCCGTGTTTCTCTCGTTCATGCGGATTTACGCGCGCTCACATTGTAACGTTCACGCGACTATTTGATCGGTCGCTCGCGGTGGTTTTCTTCGACGGGCCGAAACAGTTTTTCGATTCTCGTCTATGATCCTCGAGTTCCATCGATTCAACTCCATTTGTATACGTAAGCTCGACGTACGCGGAAACGACAACGCTCGATGTTAAAATCCTTTGGAGAAATAAAAATGGGTGTCCTTCGACTGGCCAATCCTCGTCAATTCGCAAGATTATCTCCTTCGATCGATCTTCCTGTTTTTTTCTTCGCCTTTCTTATTTTTATTTTGACGGTAGCATCGAACGTACAAGCAGGTCCCTCGATCAAGCCAGAAACGATCCTTTTGAACGTTTTCACGCGACCCTTTAAGCCTACCAAATGGAGTACCGACAAGTGTCAGCGAGACAGCGCCATCTACTTGGAGGAACTCGCGCGTTATACACCGTGGGCTTTGAAGAGTGAGTAAATATAGTAAATTTTGAAAATGGCAGAGTTCGGTGCAGCGGCCGTTGTTCTACAGAGCGATCTAGAGAGATCATTGGTTTCGGATCGTCGAAAACGTATCGTTCTCGAAACAATACCGGTTTCTTCGTTCCATTCGTTCGTCGAGTCCGTTCGATCGAAAGACATTGGATAATAAGAAATGGTAACGAGGACGAAGGGAAAAGAGGCGACGAGCGAAATATTCAGACGATAATTGGATGTTATTAATTATCGTGAAATATCGATAGAAAAGGTAAGGTCCGTGTTAACGGAGAAAAGAGATGTGCTCGGAACGTACGTAAAGCGCACCGATCTGTGTAAGTTAACGCACGCGCCTTTACGCCTTTCCTTTTCCTTTTTCTTTCTTAATTTTCCGATAGATCCACGAGTGGAGCTCCGTGTTATCGTAAAGACGCGCACGCTGCCACGGTAAACGGCCGCTCGTTGCGGTTCTTTTTCTTCTCTCTTTACCATCGGCCTATCTCCTGATCGATGCTTCTACGAAAATCTATGATCATTTATCACGATCATTCTCGCGTAAGAAACAACTGGTATGTATATGAAACGGTTGTAATCGGTTTCTGCGTCAGCCGAGAAAACGAAGTGGGTCAATAAGAAGTAACTATGGTGCCGATGACCGTCCTTGTGTATCAGGGTTTATCTGTCTCACTCGATATTAGATAATCGATCGATTTCCCTTACAGCTCTCTCTCTCTCTCTCTCTCTCTCTCTCTCTCTCTCTCTCTCTTTCTCTTTCTCTTCTTAATTCTCAAAGCAATGAAGACGACATTCGAGCGTTTTAATTGTTCGTTTATTCTACAATCGGAATTTCTTTGATCGAGCTTGATGCGCATCGAAGCTCGATTACGAAAAGCGACCTTCGGGTGGTTACGTAACATCGAGATTACGCATCCATTTATTGAATGGTATTAACAGCCAAAAGATTATGCGGATTCCCAACTTTTTATATATTCCTTAATCGGTAAACTAACTTTGTAATTTCGAAAGAACGACAATACCAGCAATATCATCGTTTATTTTATTTTTGCATTTGTATCTTTGAACTTTACCGATAAAGTTTAAAGATATAAATCAAAGCGCACTTATCAATACGCGAATTGTAATGTAAATAAGGAAAGCGCTTCGCTTTGTCGTTTGAAATAGTTTCTCGCATGCATATTCGCCCGATACTCGATCACGTAACGACGTTAACTTATCGCTTGCGAAAACTTCATCGGTTCGGTTCGGAAATGTATCTGGCATTGAATCATCCTGATCGTACATGCACATTTATGTGTATATGCGCTTTACGTTGTTCGCGAATTCTTTGCTCGATGCACACGATGCTTTCTCACAATCGACGCGAGTCGAACGTATTGGGGACAGACGAATATTATAAAACGCTTTTCGATCGTCGTTACAACGTTGTAACCGGTTTTCAAGTTGTTGCGAATTTGGCATAGGATACATTGAAATATCAAGAAGCTTTAAGAAAAACTCTTTATCTCTTCGTTGCGATATTTTTCCAAATATTTATTAATCAACAATTTATTAATCGATTCTTCGAGTCGAATGAAATTGTTTTTACTTTACAATCGTGTTCGCTTCGAAAATCACTTTGACTCGTTTTCTTATTTTTTAGTGTACGACGCCTCTGTCAAAATCCCATCCGGTATCATTACTGGAAATTATAAACAGTTGGGCAATTACGACGAATGTCTGCAGGTTGAGAGCGATCACGGAATTTCCGGTCAGTCTTGTAGTGCCACCATACAATTCGAAGTAGCCGAGGATAATGGTGCATCCAGAGAATTAGACCTCGGTGACTTGCTCGTCAACGTCGCCGTCGCATCCGTAAGTTTTTCTTACATATAGAGAAATGTCCTCTTCCTCTTTCTGTCTCCCTCTCCGTCTCCTTTCGAAAATGTTTTCTATTCGTTCGCAAAAGTTGTTCCTATCGAACGATTTTGGTAATTTCGACGAGAGTATTTAATACATGTATTCCTACATATAGGAAGCAGAAGTGAAATACGACGGAATATAATAAAATGAGAGAGATCGCGCGAGTAATCTTACTCGATTGAGTAATCGATAATGTTTCAATAAATCATTCTTCGTGAACTCTTGGACGCGACCTTGCTAACTGCATCGTGTGTAATTTCAACGCGTGAACGTAAACACATAATAAAAAAAAAGTGTTCCTGCTTTTTGCACTTTTTTCTAAATTTTCTCAAACGCGGAGGGGAAGAGGGAGAGAGAGAGAGAGAGAGAGAGAGAGAAGAGAGCATAGGAAGAACACCCCAAGGCTTCGTTCAATCGACGATAGAGACGATGTAGAGTCGTTGCGTCCGTAAACACAATGAACTCCATGCTTCGAAGGTTCCTTTTGTTCTCGTCGCGAGCGAGTAAAAAATAACTATTTAATAACGCGCACTCGCACTCGCATCGAGTAACATTTAAATATCGTGCGTAAATTAAAACGAACATCGGTGCAACCTAGACCTTCGCATCGTGTGTTTACGTGACCATTTCTTTATCATATCACAACCAAGACCGTTTACTTTTATTTCTTCTTTTTTTCTCATCTTAGAATGCAACGAAATGGCGCTCGGGCAATACGATCATTTACGAATGGATGTGGTGCGTACCATCGAGTTGCAATCATTCGGAAGTACAAGAGTTCTTGGAAATCACATTGGATCCTTTAAAAGTCGAAGGTCGCGTCGATTTCGTGATAAACGTTCCAATCAAGTCTTGTCGTACTTTGAAAACCGAACAAACAACGTTCGATCCATCCGACTGGATTTACATGTAAATAGATAGACTATAGTCTTTACTCGTTGACCGTACCGATGGCTGATTTTTCATTTGATAAAATTACAGATCGATTCTCGTTATCTTTTCGTTGATCATTATCGCTAGCACAACTTTCGATATCGCACGTAGAGGACATTCGAGTTCATTGAATCCAAAAGGTGAGTCTTATCTTCCAATTACCGTTAATCGTTGTATTACGTTATGGCTCATATCTCTTTTTTTTTCCTTCCTTACTCCAAGCGAGATCTCACGTGTTTCTTCCAGGTAAAAAATATATTTTATTCAGCAGCTTCTCCTTTTATACGAATTGGAAGAATCTTTTCAATACCGACAGACATCAAGATTCCGTCGCATGTTTGGACGGATTGCGTTTTCTAAGTATATGCTGGATCATTTACGGTCATACTTATTACATGGAGGTCATGGGTATTAATATGGATCTGACGCAAGTACCAAAGGTGAGTTTAAGTTCGTCTAGGAATTATGAAAGAGAGAAGAAGAAACCGAATCCCGCATTGAGTTACTCGTAACGTTACCTCGATCGTTCCTCGAATTAGATGCACGAAAGTTGGAGTAAGATGTTGGTACTGAATGGAAACATGGTCACCGACACGTTTTTCCTTCTCAGCGGAGTTCTCCTTGCTTACACCGAAGTAATAAAAAAGGAAAAAAGTTCTAGCTGGAAGTTGGACGTTATAGGTCTTTACCTTCATCGCTATTCAAGGTATCGATACTTTGGTAGGAGTATATAGATGCTACGTAGTATAATGGTACATAGATAAGTTAAACGTGTGAAGTTTAAAAAGAAGTCAAAGAAAAAAAGAAATAGAAAAAGAAAAGAAAAGAAAAGAGAAGAGAAGAAAAGAAAAAGAAAACAAAAAAAGAACAAACAAAACAAAACAATACATTCTTTCGCGCAGGTTAACACCAGCGTACGCAATGATGATCGGCTTTTATGCTACTATATATAGCAAATTCGGAAGTGGTCCGCACTGGGACGTCTGGGTCGGTTCCAATCGAGATTATTGCCGTGATAATTGGTGGAGCAATCTTCTCTACGTTAACAACTACGTCAACGTTCCCGACATGGTAAATCGTCGAGTCTTAGCTCTACGAAAGAAAACCTTTTTCCTTTCTCAAGGATCGACTCTCGTTCAAAGCCTTATCAATATTTTAGTGCATGTCCCAATCATGGTATCTGGCGACGGACATGCAATTGATCTGGTTATCCCCGATCTTCCTTTACCCGATGCTCAAGCCAGCTCGAAGAATATTCTTTTGGATCGTCATTGGTTTTGCCTTTGTACTATCGATGCTCCTACCATTCGCCGTGACCTTTATCTATCGATATACAGCGACGATGTTCTATTACAAGGGACAAGAGGACATGGCCAACGTATTCTTGAACGTTTACACGAGAGTTTACACCAGAGCCGGGCCTTACATCATCGGCCTTGCACTTGGCTATCTATTGGCCAAAAGACGTTCTTACGATCTCAAATTACGTAAGGTAAGTGAACGTCTTTGCGCGATTTACGACGAATTCGATCAACGATTTAAATACGCGCGACATTGGTATAGCCCTATATAGTGTCCGGATGGTTGATCGCCATTGCTGTAGGACTGTCTGCCGTTCTTGGAGCACGAGAGATGTATTTCGATAAGCACCCCTACAACAGATTGGAGGCTAGCTTCTACGCTGGCATGCACAGACAAGCGTTCGCTCTTGCCGTCTCTTGGATCATATTCTCAAGCGTCTATGGATATGCAGGTAATCGTAGATCAAACCTGCTCATACGTAAAAGATGATTCACGTGATGTATAACGAGTCGGTCTAACGATAATTTCAAGTACAGTCATGTGAACAATCTTGACCGTAGAGCAATGAAAAGAAAGAATTACTACGATAGATGAATCGATTTGCGAAGGTCCGATCGGAGAATTCCTTTCTTGGCGGGGCTGGACACCTCTGAGCAGATTGACTTACAGCGCTTACCTTTGCCATTACGTCTTTCTATTATCCCGAGCCGGAAGTGTGCGCACCACCGGCGATTTAACGTCGATGAGCGTGGTAAGCATGTGCGATCTTCTGCGATTAATTTTATCATTAAAGAGAACGAACGAACTTACGGATAATCACGTAAACGTTCGATCAAACGATGTTACAGTCGACGGTTTAACAAATAGAATCGATCCTCCGTAAAGTCACGCGCAACTTCGAATCTGCTACTATATCATACTTATATCCGTATATATCCGTACTTTTAATATCCGCACTTTTTCTTTTTCTCCGGAGAAGATTAATTCGATGGTTTTTTTCAGATGTACGCTTTCCTCGGTAATCTATCCTTCACGATGGCGCTCTCCATACTCTGGAGTCTTTCCTTCGAGATACCCTTCATGATTCTGGATCGAACGTATCTCTCTCGCAAGAGGAAAACGAAGGACGATCGCGCGAAAGTGTTCGGTTCGACGGACTCGAAGAAGGAGATTTACAGGACGACCGAGGATTCCTCCTCGTCTACGGTGGCTGAGATCTACAAGAACGTTACGAATAGTGAAAACGTTCGTTCGACCTGTGACTCGGAGGAGACCGTCGATTATTACGTGATCGACGAAGAGGAAAGGAATAAAGGGGTGATCTCGTCCGAAGATAGGACGAAAGATGAAAACTGTGGTGATTGCATTTACGTTATCGGTGCTACCGAGCTCGACGACAACAGAAATTCGCTCGACAGATCTGACTTGGAGGAGGGACGAACTAGGACAGAACGGATATGATCTCTTCCAAGTTTCTTCTATATTTAATATTGTTTAATCCACGTTTCTTTTTAGTCGATAAAACGTTGACGTCTAACGAGACCAAGGTCAAGATACTACGTCCTCGTAACGTACCGCGTAACGAATAGTCGCCTCTTTGTCGCACGAGTCTTACGAACAAGTATGTCCTCTTTCACCGCGATATCTTAACATCGACAGTCCATCCCAGACTTATCGTTCTATCGATAAAATAATCTATAAGCAATTCGTTCTCGCGTATCGATAAATACAAAAATCCGCGATAAACCAAAATCCGTGCGCTTCGACGATATGCCTTTTAGGTTTGTATCTACAGTACTCCGAACGTCTCGTTAGTTTTAGCTAACTATCTCGCATTCGGATTAGACGAAGTAACAAACGTCAAGTGATAATCATTTAATCGTTTGCATCTACCTCTTTTCCGCGTCGTATACAGGAACATTTTAGAGTATGTACTTACTTACTTATTTAGACGCACAGGAAACAGCCGAACGTATTCGTGGCCCATATGAATGGACCCGACGAAGAATATAATACTTCCTTTAGTTTCTTTAAACTTTCCTTTCTTTAAACGCGTTATTCATTTACTTTCGAATACTATAGAATTTGACGTATTTATGAATAAAGATGATGTTTAGGCGTGCCACTTAAATGTCCCAATTTGTAAATACACTGTACAGTACTAGATAATTATTGTAATATACATCGTATGTGTAATCCGTTAGATCGAGCGCGATCGCACGTGCGAACGTTATTTCCAGTCCGTTCCGTCGAGACGCGCAGCGTCGTTTAAAAATAATCGATTGTTCCGTTCAAAGTGCACCTTGCCGAATGTTCTACTTTCGTTCGATTATTCTTTCGGGTCGATTAAAATAAAAAGAAAAAGAAAAGTATTCTCTTTACCTCTCTCCCTCAGTAAGATATATTCTTATTTTTACGTTCAACGAAACAAATCTTCGGCGTACTCGATAACGAATTTAAATGTCCGAATCGTCACCGAGGCTCCTCGGTTGTTTATTTAAGCCACCGTTTTCACGTCTCCCCTTTGACTCGCCGTTGACGACGAGTTTATCCTCTCTTCGGTGGAGGCTTAAGCGGACTAAAGTAAGTCGAGAAAATGACAATGCAAGGCTTGTCCTATTCGCGGAAGTAATCGATACGTCGAGAAAGTCTTTCGAAGATGATTTTCCGTGTTCTTTTTCGGTACGATTTTTTCGAACAGCTATCCCATTGTACGTTTCTTCTATCATTTCGTAATCTAGCAAGCGACGTGATCAAATAATAAGGAATGTTTTCGACGTCGGGAACATCTCGATTGAAAGAACAATCGAAGATCGAAAATCAAAAATCGCAAATCGAGTAACACGTACTATATATTATTTCTAACGATGACATTATTACGACGGAGGACCGTATAATGGAGCAAAGAAAATTCGATTCACTCGTAGGGGGTACGAAAGGGAAATGTTTCGGCACGCGCGGAAAACACCCTTGGGGTTAATGTTTACTTCGTGGGAAAAGAGAGGAGTCGCGTCGCCGATTTCTAAGATTATTTGGCAAAATATCGTAGCGTTATCCCACGACTTGATCGCCTTATAATCGAGCTCGAAGCTAAACGGACGATCGTAAAGACGTGTCTCGGTTAATGTCGAGGAGGCAGCGTCGCGTTTCCATTCGTAAATTGGATACGCGACTGGGTATCTGTCGTGGCGCGATCCAAACGCAACCCCCCGAAGGCACCCCGCAGCGACGGAATAGAAAGGGAGCGAATTTCAGGTTCGGTCGCGTTCTTTTCCTCTCTTCGTGGGTTACCGTCGACGTGTGGTCGACATCTGGGATGCTCGGGACACGTTTTTCCGCAATGAGAACGCAACTGTGACGAATCTCCGAGCCCGTAGAAAAGACGATCTCTCTCTCGAGTAGCATCATCCCCCTATCATTTCGTAGTCATTGCTGCGAAAGTAGTCACAGCGCTTGCTTAATGCGAGTCAAAGACGAACGTCTATTTTTTCTTTCCACGCGTTATTGGTACGGTCAATGAGTCCGAACGGCAACACGCTTCGGGGCTACGAAGAACGATTTAGCCTAAAGATTATCTTTCAGAGCTTTCTGCTCTTTTTCCTTTTTTTTCTTTTCCTTCCTTTTTTTCTTTCAATTCCTCTCATTCTTCCTTTTCTTTCTTTCTTTCTTTTTTTTTATCGAAAAGAAAAGGGAACCAGCAGCGGAGTCGAATAAAAGTTTCTCGTCAACCTGTACTCGTTCTTCTCGTGAGAAAGAGATTTTACAAAGCTAAAAGTATTTAGCTCTGTTCGAGCTCTATTCGAGAAAACTAATTCGTATGTCATCGCGTCGATATAGAAGAAAATGCTCGAAGAAGAAAAGTATCCGAACACTTAAACTTTCCCGCGATCCTTTAAGAAGCGCAACGAAGGATCATAGAAGAAAAGGCTAGATCCCTTCCTGCAAGATGGGTGCTCGGCTCTAGGCGCCAGTCTCTTTTTACCGAATTGCACGACCGACGGTGCATGACGATTTACGATTTTTCTTCGACTTCTTTCTATCGTTGCGCGACGAGTGGGAGAGAGAGAGAGAGAGAGAGGGAGACGACGAGTCTCTGACCGCGCTGACGTAGGTAGTTGAAAAGTCTCCTTCGTCCTCATGTGCAAACACTTGAGGCGCCTCACCCCCTCTCTCTTTTCTTTATAAGCGCCTCTTCGTCTTTTATCTCCTTCGCACCCATCACTACGAAAGATAATAAACTTTCTTCCTTTTTCGCAAAGCTATCGCGCGATAATAGACTTGGGATTCTTCGTACCTTCTTTAATGTTCAACGCTTAAACTACCAAGTTATTTTTGGACAATGTACATTAACTTATCAATTAAAATCTGAAACAAAGTATATAGTAGTATAATAGGGCGATTCGATCGTTTCTCTATTTTACATTTTAGAGAGACATTTTTTGTATATTTTCAAAGTAGTTATACGAAACGGTGGGCTAATTCGTTGACAGCGATTCGAAGGCGTCGCGTGACGATTTATTGACAATGATGTACCGTGACAGGCTCGGCGAGCTAGACTTTTTGCCATCTCGAGAGGCACTACCCTGGGAAAAAGACAGATAAAGCCACTTAAGGCTCCACCGAACTCGAAGCGAACGCCCGGTACATTCGTGTGCGGCGTACTCTCTATTTTCAGCTCTTTTTGCCGCTAATTAGAGCCATTCTAGAGCAGAACGGAATGAATTTTTATCGGCTTATTTCTCTCTCTCTCTCTCTCTCTCTCTCGAGCACTCACAGTCGTGAGGCGTACGCATCTCAAGCGCGATCCACTCTTCAAGTTTTCGACTAATCGTAGTCTAATTCTTCATTAGACGAGACCTTAAAATGCCTGCGAATAATAGTAACAAGGAAGAAAACGTTTGTTAGCTGATTAGAAAAAGAAATCCTATATTAACGTGCAAGAAATATAAAAAAAATACGCGTAACATTAACGTAAGGTGTGTCGAGTAATTATTCCTAAAAAATTCTTTTCCTTTTTTACGATCCGTAGGTAGTACCAAAGGTCTTGCGAGTGTCAGGAAGATTGTTTACGAATCAACGGGACTGAGAATTTACAAAGGAAGACAGATCGGGTCGTTAAAAAATGATTTAAGCACAGATCTTCTCGGAAGGAACTACTCCTTTTTTTTCTTCTTCTCCTCCTCCCACGTAGTATTGTGTTTATGTATCCGACACGTACGAAGACGCGTTACATTTTCGACTTTACATCGCATATCGTTTTCCTCTTTCTTAGCAGCTTCTTCGGCTACCGAAGAACCGTCGGTCGTCGGCGTTTCTTGTAATACGATACCTTTCAAATTTTTATTAACCCAAATTAGGGATACGTTAGCTCAAATACGTAACAACGAGCTACTGTGTATTCCTCGAGGCCGTAAGGATCGTCGTGTTTTTATTATTTTCGATACGATAGTATTTTGTCTCAAATTATAATAACGTAACATTCTTGTATGGTCGTCGATGATGATTATTCGTTACGGAAAAGTTCCGATTGTTACGAATTTCTAAGGTTCTTTCTAAGACGGCACGTGCGTAGAGAGCAGACACGATCCGTTCGTTTTATGAATGAACACCGGGTTACGACAGAACGAAAGAGAGATCGTAGTAAGCAAAATCCAAAAGGGAGAGAAGTCGGTGGCGGTGGCGGTGACGGTGACGGTGGTGGTAGTGGTGGTGGTGGCGGCGATGGTGGTGGTAGTAATAGTAGTAGTAGTAGCCTGGCCTTTCTTAACGAGCCTGCGGTGGCTCATGATATACAGAAGACACGTGCACGTAGCCGAGTATTTACATCCCCTTTGGTTCGTCGCACCGGAACGGAAGACCGAAACAGAAGGCTCAAGCTTTGAACGGAAGAAGAAGAAGAAGAAGAAGAAGAAGAAGAACCGAGTTAGCCTCTTCGATAACTGCTTCCTTCCTCGATGAACTCAGCTTTTGAGTTACTTTCAGAAATGATAATCCTCGTTTCCGTTTTGATCCAAGTTTTGATATACTTTTGGTATAGGAAATCATCTCTTATGGGAACTTACGAAAGATCTCTTTATACTAATATTAGCGTAAAGAGAAGGTTTAGAAGGGAAGAAAGAGAGAGAGAGAGAGAGAGAGAGAGAGATTTGTCGTTAAAAGAAATTAGGCGAGCTCTTGACGGGTCGACGATCAACACGCGAATGTATCTCCTTCGTTTGGTTTTGGTACAAGGACGGTGTCTTATTTACAACAATATTATTTCTCTCGGATTCATGTAGTAACAATTGTTTCGATTAGTTCGTCATAAAGATCGCGCGCTATGTTTTTTTCTCCTTTGGCTGCCTCTCAAATTTGTTTTCTCTCGACTTTCTCGATATCGAAGAGCAACAACATCGAGCCGACTACGTTCGCGTTTCTATAGAAGCCTCCATTAATACCCGGTAACGCAATAAACTATATTTAGGGGGCGGCATGGCGTACGCGCGGTATGATTTGATATCTCGTGAAACGCCACATGGCCCCCTGAATTTCTCCCTTCGCTTCTTGCCTCTCTGTTTCTCTCTCTCTCTCCCTCTCTCTCTCTCTCTCTCTCTCGATCTTTCTTTCACGAACTTTACCGTTTACTTCGGTCTCCTGACTCCTCCTCGGTTCTCCGTTAAGTAATTAATTTTTTAATCGACCGCCGAAGAAACGCGTTGTGATATCGACTACCTTTTTTTATCGCTAGCTCATGCACAAAAGAAAGAGAGACGTATATAAATCGATAAAAATTCCAAAACAGGAGTAGTTGAGCTCTTTTACGTTTCTCAAGTACGATTATTAACCAAGAGATCAAGGATCGAAACATCCGTTTTTTGTCAAATATTGTAGTTAAGGAGAGAGTTAGAATTGGGAGAGAGAAGGAAAAGGGAGAAGGAAGCACGTGTCATCGACGGAAAAATAAATAAATTTCGGTAGCTGTGCAGAGAGAAAGCACAGAAACACGAGCATCGAAAGAACGCGCGCGCGCGCGTGTGTGCGGGGAAAGAGAGAGAAAGAGAGAGAGCATGGTCGAACCTCCTGTTTGCGTCCATCGGTGCTGCTATTCGAGAAGAAGGAAAAAATGGCCTACTTAACGGCGAGAATAATAATTAGTCAAGGTGTCGACGTATCGTAGGACTTCCGGAAACGACGAGCCACGAGACCGGCACGCGTGCTTTGTGTATTCCTTTGATAAACATATTTTTCCCTAAATATTCTCCAACGTCATAGCAAACGAGCGACCTAATTATCAGTACGTTAAAATATTCATTGATCCTCCTAATTATCAGAGTCAAGTCGAGTCGATGCTAATAAATGCAACAACATTTATACGAATCAATGAGTTGTTTCGATAGTTGTCAATTAATTACATAGTGACGTGCGAAAGGAAAATTTCGTTTTCGGTTCTCGCAGGGAATGTAGGAGTGGAAAAAAGAACGTTGTAAATCATACTGGAATGGTTTCTGCGGTTTTCCAGAGCTGACGCGTACGGTGGGAGCGATTAGAAGCGATTAGAGGCGATTAGAGGTGTTCTGGATTGCGTCGCGGTAACGCAAAAGCTACTACGCACCCCTGAACCACAACTAGCTGCCTCTCGAGAAGCGAGAGTAAGAGCACCAGCCCCTTTTACACCCCCGGGAAAGCAGAGACCGAATCTCTCTCTCTCTCTCTCTCTCTCTCTCTCTAGCTCTTTCAAGGGGACCGCCGTTCCGATTGCTGCGAAAGAGCTGATTCGATTGTGCCACTCATTGTCGGCCCCTCCTTTGTCCCTCTTATCCAAACTATCACGATTATTGCTTTATTACTTAATTTAATGAATGATGGAAAGTAGGCGCCTACTTGGACGATTTATTTTCTCACTTATACTCGAGGCTTTTCCTGTGATCTTGATCAAAATGTCATATGTTCAGGCCAAGTTACGAGTTATGTTTTATGATTTTGGTCGAAGGTAAGCGTGGCAGCGGAGCATCAAAGAGACGAAAATTAATCGTCATATAAGTGCTCCTGCAATCTTTGCGGCATTTCCCTTTGACGGAATCTCGTGCTCTGTCAAGAAGCAGCTCCCTGCCACGGTCGGTCGACCACTCGACCAATCACTTTCTCCTCCTATCTTAGTATGGCTAAGTAAGTGTCTAAAAAAAGGATAAGTCTAAGTCGTGCTCGTCTGAGGTGTTCCGGAAGTTTGCGGGCCCGCTATGATGATAATAAGAAAAAGAAAAGACCAGCAAAAAAGAGAAAAAAAAATCTCGTCTCTAGACAAGAAATTCAATTTTTTGTTTCCTTTTAATCGTAGCGCCGTAACGAGAACGATCACGATCGTTCTAAATGCATCCACGAGTGCTATCTGTTATCTTTCGAAAATAAAAAGCCAGATGCCTTTGCCTATCGGCCAGGACTCATCCATTTCTTTTCCTCTTTCTTTTTTCTCTTTCGACTTTGCTGCGATCCGAACGTTAATAACAAAGCACTCGATCGGTTTTACGAAGAACAGTTACGAAACGACGACGCGGCGTAATTTCGATGATCGTTAAGGGATGATCCGAGGACAAATTCTTCTTCTTTTTGTTTTGTTCCTCGTTTTTTGTTTTTTGTTTTTCTTATAAAAAACGAAGGGCGGAAGTTGGCCTTATTTATGCGAGCAGGTTGTTCGCCCAACGAAACGGTCCCTCCGGGACTCTCGCTACCGGTCTCGGTGATAGCTAACCGGTCTCCTGACGAAACTCTTGTTTCTCCTTGCTTTTTTTCTTTAAAGGTCAACCACCCGCCAACGGATATGACGTTTAATTTGGTCATGAATAAGCGCGGAAGAAATTAGATCGATTCGAAATGATCCTTCGTCTCGATCGTTCGCAAATCCTTAAATCCTACCCGCCTAGGTCGCCGCCGTCGTCGTCGAAGACGAAAAGAGGCGCGCGCGCGCGCAGGGTGGAGGGCACGGACGTATCGCCCGTTCAATTTGCTAATTGAATCGGAAGCACGAGAGGCTACAGCTTGGCAGGCAGCATCTCGACAGGGAGAGAGACCCTCCGGAGGCGTAGACGAAACCGAGCTCCGCCCTTGCGATCCCACCCATGATCTCGTTCGCCAGACGACCTTGAGAGCTTTAGCTTCCATGTCGGTTGGCAGAGTAGTCGGTGATCATCCTTCTCAGTGACCCCGCGACTGCATCCGAAAGCGCATCATCGATTCGATGAAGCAACCATTCGCGAGAGAATGATATTCCGTATTCACTGATATTCCGTACGCCAACCAGACCCCTTCGTATACTGCGCGTTGGAACCTAATTCGCGAAACTGTGATAGATTCTTTTACCTTTGTCATCTTGTGAAATTACACTTTTGTTCAGCCTTGTGTGTGTCGTCGCCGAAAGATCGTGCAAGATCACGCGATCGCGATCGCGAAAATGCTCGGTGGATTCGACGCTCAATCGGACTATTATCCACAGTGGCATCAGCCGTGCAATTATGTCACACAGCTTCCTTACGGTACGTTTGACTTTTCACGATGATATCATTATCAGGAGTTTTCGTTTTCGTCTCATTTACCTAAGGAAAATGTCTCAATCCATGAACGTAATCGTTTGATCCTCCTCCAGGTCCACTCGGTGGTCCAGACTCGGACAACCAATCGACGTATTGGGGGGCGGATTCCGGTATCTCCGGTGGTAGTTCGGGCGCAGGAAGCCCGACGGCATCTACGCCACCTCTGATAGAAGAGATCGGCGTTCAGGATTCAAATTACTCGGCTCTTCAGCAATACGTGCATCCAAGCGCGAACGGTGCACAACATTACTCGGCTTTATTGTACCCTCAACAACAGCATCATCACCACCACCATCATCACCATCACCATCATCCGCAGCATCCTCATCATCAAGAGACGCATCATCAGCCGCAACAAGCGCAGCAGCAGCAGCAGCAACAGCAGCAGCAGCAGCAGCAGCAGCAGCAGCAGCAACAGCAGCACAATCAACGTAGAGGGGACGAATTTACGATGGCCGGTATCGGAGGTGCCGGTGGGTCAGCAGTTTCGTTAAATGGCGTCGGCGTCGGCGTCGGCGTCGGCGTCGGCGTCGGATCTCTTCAGCAACATCTTCAACATCAAGCTGTCAGGGAAGGCAACCCGATGGTCAGGCCTAAACGTCGAAATACTGCTAACAAAAAAGAGAGAAGACGTACTCAGAGCATTAACAACGCTTTCGCGGATCTAAGGGATTGCATTCCGAATGTACCGGCGGACACGAAGCTCTCGAAGATAAAAACGTTGAGGCTCGCTGCCTCGTACATCGGATATTTGATGGCCGTGTTGGAAAGCGACGAAAGCGAGGAGCCTCAAACTTTTCGCGCCGAGATACTGTCCAACGGTAGGAGAAACAAGAACGCTCAATCGAGTCAGGTGAGTTGGAATTTGAAACATAGATTCTTCCATTCCGATGAACTTAGACCGTTCGTCCAGCGAGAACGATCCTCTTAGAGCAAGTTAACGCTCTAACCAGCTAACTCGAAATGAGATTTATACTGCTCGTAAACGTTCGACTTGCTTGTCTCGACTAATTTGTTGCCTTCTCCCGACTTGTCACTAAATCTTCCGTGCACGATGATAGGACGAGGACGAGAGTTACCGTATTCCGCTGAATTCGTTCGCGTGCTCCTTCACTATTTTTTAACCTTTTCTGATCCGATGGAGCGAGAGTTGCGTACGTACTCTCGAGCGGCCGAGGACCTTTCTTCTTAAATCTCTCTCATAAAAGCTTTCGGTAAGCGTTACTCCAAACTAAACATTGGCCTCTTTAATCGGGGAGAGATTCCCCTCTACGATGCTCGGCCTTAAATCCATCGACGTGCCTCCGAGACGCGTCGAAAGAGAGAAAGAGAGAGACAGAGGGGTGGGGGAGAGGAGGGAGAGGAAAGAAAAAAATGTTCGTTGCATCAAATTCAAGTGGCTAATGTACGGTCGACTCGCGGATCCACAAGGTTTTTCTCTTCGCGTTAATCGTAGAAAAAAAAGAGAATCGGGATTCGCTCGAAATTATACGGAGCCGAGTCGAACGTTTCAACGAAAGATGAAGAAAACTCGTCGTTTTTATCGACGAATTCTTTTAATCCCAAACATTTTTTTGTTTCTCTCGAACGCGTCCACGTTCGAACTCGTGACCGTCGCCTCGGATCGTCCAATTGGCTCCATTAACTTAATACCGGCGCGTGGAAATATTTTTCTTTCGTCCCTACGCTTTGTGGTTTATCCAATTTTCCATCCGGCTGTACCACCCACGAAGAGCCTTCCCTTCGAATCGAATCCTACCGTTATTCGTGACCGCATCATCGATTCCATCGAAAGTTGCTTCCTTTTTCATTGAAATTCCTTACGCAAGCGAAGCGTGTGCGCCGGTCAGCTAACGCAACTGTCGTTCGAATTCGAGAACACTGTCATTTTTTGTTCTTTTCGTTTCTTGTACTTTCAGAGCGAGACGTGTTTGCAATCTATTTCGAACGTAGCGCACGAAGAATCGTCCAAGAGCAAAGGCCGAACGGGATGGCCGCAGCACATGTGGGCCCTGGAATTGAAGCAAGAATCGCCGACGAATCAAATGCAATAAATCAAAGACCGTCCCGATCGAAAAACTCATTATTTAACGTTCGACTTAGGACGGATTAAAAATTTATTTATAAACGATTATTGTAAAAACGAAAGAGATCTCTCGCGCGTTGTACATATTTCGCGTTTAAATTTATGTGTAAATAGAGAATGCTCGTTGCTTTTAGCTGCTCGTCGATTAAGTATCGTTGCAAGCAATGGAGAGAGGGAGAGAGAGAGAGAGAGGACAATAACGTTTGCGTCCTCCTGACGTTTCGAACGACTCTTTTAAGCGAGTTTAGATAAATACTTGATCTCTTTGAGAATCCTTTCTATTCTTAAGAATCCTCGCTCTTTGATTCGTTTGTAAAGTTTTGTATAAAGCACCGTTGATCCTTAAAGGCTATCATGGCTGTAATTTCACTCCATGAGAATTTTCTTAAAGAACGTAACCAAGCCCTGTACCAAAGACGATGTTCGCCTATTTATTCGGACCGTCAGAAATCTCGTCGACGTTATCGTGAAACATATCAGTTCCTTCGCATACTTTTCTATACCTAAACGTAAGAACGAAACAAAAGTTGATTCGGAATGATATTCGGTGATAGCTTTTAAGTCTTACAAATAAAAGTCTGTAAAAGATATCAATCGGCAATAATAAAAACGTCGTGTCACGAAAACTTCTATCGCAATTTCTTCCATCGCTCGCCACCTCGATTTCGTTTTTCAAAAGGGTGCACGCGCGACGCCTTCGCTAACTTTTGAGCCACACGTGTCCGCAAATGCAGGAAGTCGAGTTGCACTTTCTTCCAAAAATTTTTACGACGCAAACGTGCCTTCCACGAGCGTGCTGCACGCTGAGAAATCATTGTCCAAGACAGTCGGGTCTCGGGTTTCCTCGATATCCTGGCGCCACTACTTTGGCTCTGTCTCTTCGTCGCTCCGATAGGTCCCTGCTCCTCTCGTAAAAAAAAAAAAAAAGAAGAAGAAAACGAGAAACATGTTCCTCCGTCGACACGCAATAACGCAACGACCTTCGATCTCGATAACTTTGAGAAAATTGGACAAACTCGACACCCGAGTGTCCCTTTGCGGGGTCATTTTCGTATTCCCTACGTACGCGATCCAAGTACACACGTATTTACAAAATGAGTCATAATCTTTACGAACGCGAGATATCTCGCGTCGATCGTCCGTAACGCGTTAAGAGCAAGTCAAAGTGTCATCGTTATGAGTTATACTCGATTAAAAAGTATCGCATAACGATCTCTCTCGACGACTCGCTAGCTGGAGACTAAATATTTGCGGGCATCGAATCGAGCTCGTTCGTTGGCACGGAATCGACGGACATTGTGTCGAAGATTACGAGGAGTTCGCTTTGTAAATACGTCGACGGCCAAAGTCAAAGCGTAGTTTGTCGTTTGTTATTTATTTATTGCAATCGGTAAAAAGAACTTATCACGGCACCGTATCATCATCGTATATTTATTCCGATCTTCTTTCATCGACGCGTTACACGGATTTGAAAATGATACTTGCTATCGACATAGCCTCGATACGTTTCATTTAACGTCACCTAGATCGCTCGTGAGCGTTTTTTAATCGCGGGGAAGGAAAGAGCAGCAAAGAGATATATGCTAAGGAAGCCAATGGAAGGTGTTAAACGCAGGAGAGAAGGTGAATCTTTGTAAACTTGTGCTTTGACGAAGCCCAGAACACCTCCCGTAGTCGGACGTTGCGGTGTAAACACTCCTGCGTTACCTAAAGAACTTGGTTATTCTCGGTAGCATCCCGAAGTGATGCTGCCTGAGATAAGCAAAGCGCCTCCTCCGTGAATCCGTGAAAACGAAAGGGTCGGTGAAGGCTGATCGAGCTCGTGGAAAGATTAAGTTACGCTCTTTGAAAATCTTTTTATACATTACGATCGAACGATCCTTTAGTATCCGAATAGTTATTGGAATTTTCAATCGTCGTTGAGATCGTATCTCTCTATACCCTACTACCAGTTCATTCTCTCTATTGTTTGAACCCTTAGCATCCGGAACGATACGATCTTGCAGGACCTTGCAGACTGATTTTCTATCGTTTAATTAATCGACTCGCGATCGAATAGGCTTAATGGGAATGACATAATCGATACGATATGAGAATGTCTCGAATACGTTCTCGTCGAGCGATCTTCTCGGTCTGTAAAGAGAAAAAAAACGACGACAACAACAACAAGAATGACGACGACGACGACGACGACGACGACGACGACGACGACGACGACGACGACGACGACAGCACCAACAACAGCACCAAGCCGCGAACGTTTGTTTGCTTTGACGAGTATCAAAGTCCACGTACATGTATACGTATGCACGTAAGTGTAAGAAGCTGCGGAGCCACTTAAATCCCACCGAAAAAACGCATCGGTCCGCATGTGCGGAGGATCTTCTCCGATCGTGCGAGACGCGTCTTGGCCGTTCTATCGACGTGTATATTGTTTCAACCATGACAAAATATCGCGTCCTCTCGGAAGGGCTTCTCGGATTTCGTAGGAGAAAGAGTCGTAAACTCGACGAAGATGTCGCGAGACGAGAGCCGACGCTAAAGTATCGCTTGCGATACGTATTGTAACTCCGCGTAAAACAGAGAGAAAAAAAAAGATACGAGAAGAAAAGAAATGTAATCAAAGATACGAACAAAAGTGATTGCATTACGAAATATTTCCGTAGAGTCGCTCGTATGGAAAATAAAGAGAATAAAATAATAAGTAAATCCGTTTAACTCGACGACCTTTTTCGAAATGCCGCGGAGAAGCGAAGATCGGTCTCTTATATAGCAACGGGAAGAATCGATCCCGTCGATTCGCAAATTAAATTGGATAACCGAGAGATTTGCCCTTTGCTTTCGAATCGAGTAACGCGTTTCATTTATCGCGCCGTATGGGGTGCGACAAATGCGGGCGTTGGATCGACGAGGATCCATTTCATCGAGTTTCTAAGAAATCTGAAAACAGATATATTCGCGTTATTATATCGCAACGTTCTGTAAACGATATTGAAATTATTTCGTGGATCGGTTAAAATGATACAATCGGAAATAATTAAACGCGAACGTCCGAACGAATATCCATCGATCGTTTACGTTCGAGCGTAACGATCCCTCAAATTCGATAATTCTAAATCAATAAAAATTCTTCCTGAGAGTACAACAGATATATGCAGCAATAACGAGTACCGAGAACACGGAAGTGAGAGTGAAACGTGGGTAGGAGAGAGCTCAAAGGCGAGAAGGAAAGAGAAACGAATTCTCATTGCGTATGGAAGAGCGTAACTTTTGATTCAAATGGAGAGTAATCGCCACGACGCTCACCGAGATTACCCTCGTGGGATTGTTCGATATTCTCTCTCTTTATCTCTCTTAGCGCATTATTCCTCCGAGAAGATCGAGGAGGACGTAGAGGGTGAGGGCGAGGGCGATACCGTGACAACGCCCGGTGATACCTCGGGTCGACCCTATAAAACCTCAGGATCGCCGCCGTATCGGCACCAATTCGTTCCGAGAGCGTCTCGAGGAAACTTGGGCAAGGAACAACGTCCAACGCGGGAGGAAGAGATGATCGAATTCGTTGGTAAATTTCCCTGGACATCGAGGACCTTCTCTTATTCCTGCCTTCTCCTACTTTTCTTCTTCTTGACGTCCCGTACAACCGCGGAATATGGTAAGTTTCCTACGTTCCTTCTTCGTTGTTTTAATCATTTTTCAATCGGTGAGAGCGGAAGTAGCGACGAGTCGGACCTCGTCAGACTTGCCGAGCATGACGCGTCTTTAAAGTTCGAGATCGCTTTTTGGTTGTTTTTGGTTCTCCTTTCTTTGGAGGAGTCCTTTCAGTCAAGCTTTTCTTTTTTAGATTCGAGAGACCTAACGAGCATGTCGAACGAACGAACGCAGGACAACGATTTTCGTTCGTGTACCGGAGGGAAGTGCATAAAGAGGACTACGCAAGAGATGAGCAGCGGGATGTGGTTTGGACCGCGACTTGGAAAACGTCGAAAGTTCGAGGGTAGAACGGACATGGACACGGACTTGGAGACCGTCGGTAATGCTTTCGACGGTTCAGGTTGGACCATCGTCGCTTTACCAGGTAAACGAAAAAATTCGATCGAGGAAAATAGCTGAAACGAAGCTGATTATAATTCATTGATATTAAACGTAACGATTGGAAATTTATATTCGTGGATCGATCGGCAACAGGCGAGAAGGGACGGACGAGTAATCGAGTCAAGCTCGACCAAAAAGGAGACTACGACGCAGACGAACTTCCTCCCAAGTTCTTACTTTCGAAGGACTCGGAAAACGCACGAGACGAGGACGGGACGTTCTCAAGCGAACCATTTTCTTTGGCGATCGCTCGCGGTAATCGTAGAATCCCTATGACGATTTCATCGCGATTTGCCCATCGATCGCGCGTCCCGACGTTTTAGGGAAGAAACAAAGAATGGAAGATACCAGGCCATAGTAACTAAAACTTATACAGAACTTATACAGAAAGAGATTCAATTAAGCAACGTCTCACTGGAACCACATAAGAAATAAAGTATTCACGTTTGTTTGCAATCCTCCATTTATTTCATTTTGATCCTATCTCTCGAAGACGTCAAAAAATAATCACATCGAAACGCGATATTTATGTTCGCGTAGCACAGATAATAAAAAAAGGGGGCGTGTATTATTGCTCGAAGATATTATTGGTAGGAAAAGAAGGAAGGAAGGAAGGAAGGAAGGAAGGAAGGAAGAAAGAAAGAAGGAGGAGGACGGAGCACGGTGCATTTAGGGGTAATTCCTCGAGCAGCGCTCCGTACCGATGGGCCATGTGGTAACGTTAGATACAGCTCGTAATCATAAAACACGAAAACACCGGGAACGGATAGGAGATACGGAGTTAACCCATTACCTCGATTTATTTCGACGACGAATAAAAGCAACGAATCCAGTTAACATCTACGAATGTAAACTTGCGAGCGAAAACGATCGGTAAAAAACAAAATTTTCCGTCTACGAGATACATAAAAGAGACGTTCTCTCTATCCGATCCAATCGAACCGACTCAATGCGAAATGACAATTGAGTGATTCGTCCATCCTAATTATGGCAAAAGAATAAAAAGATCGAATCTCTACGTTCGTTTTTTCTTGTTTTCTTCCTCGTATACGTTGAGCGAAATTGAAGATTCGGGTCGTGCTCGGTTTTTTTGGCTTTTTTATTATTTATATATTCACAAACGTTACAACTTCCAGTTACGCGTACAAGATTCAAAATTCATTCATACGTCACGTATTATCGTCAGATTTAAACGCACGCACACCCACACGCATCGTTCGATCCACCGAGTCGATCTATGGTCGTTAACTGTTATTATTATTATCGTTTAAACTGCCTTTTCTAGCTTAATTTAATTTAACGCAGCATCTAAGTCTTATCGTTAAGTATGTTTATCGTATAACTATATGTACATGGCTGACATGACTATTAATTATCGTGAAACGAGGGATCGCAATTCGAGTCATATCTCGTAATAACAAATACGTACGCCTATGATCCGTTATTTCAATCATTGTATACGGGCTATGTTGTACCTACGTTTGAAAAAATATTTGAAAATTTCGCCAAACGTAAAGGTCGACAACAGTGTTTTTTCTCTTTTTCTAACAATTTTCTATACATTTTACTAACTAGCTCTCTTTCTCCGCCTGTTTATGGTTTCCCCGTCTTTTCTTTCTTTTTTCTTTTTTTCACTCGTCGCGAAACGTTTCCTACTATTCTCGTTCTTTCCTCGACTCTTTCTTTCTCTCTCACGCAAGCTGCATCAAGTATATTTTTTAATATTCTTCCCGCATTTTCGACAACACTGAAAATTGAAACGTGGAAGATGGTACGACCTGTTCGTGAGTATTCGCAAGTAAAATCTCGATTGAAGGCACAATTGCACGAACGAAAACCTGCTGCGCGTTTTACTTTATTTATTATTATTGTTTTTCTTTTCTTCGTTTACGATTAAACTTTATCTGCAAGTTTTCTTTGTCTTCTTCTTCCTCTTTACCGGATAGTGCATTGTTTCCGTTCTCGGAATACTGCGCGACATACGTTTATGCGAACTACTCTGTTCCCGTTGAATATTTAACAAAATTCTCACAACCACGAGTTGTCCGCGATTTATTTTGTTTATTTCCGTACGATTCTACGAAGGATCGAGAGGATAACGTTAATTCCGCGAGTCGAGCTTTACCGTTTATTTTCTTTTTCCTTCGATGATAACTCGCCGAAAAAAGTCAAATATTTATATCGTTATTTAACGAAATGCTAATTGACGTACACGTACAATTAATACGAATGAAATTAGAAAGAAGAAAATGATTTACTACCTATACACAAACATACTACTAAATGAGAGCAAGGAATCGATGAAGTAAAATACGATATATACAACGATAGAAAGTACGTAATAATGAGAGCAGAGAGAAGAAAAGTCGATGTAGGGTGGGGGAGAAGGGGAGGGGGGACAGTATCTGTACAAACTCAAGGCAGTTGATTCAAACGTTTTGCCGGAGATTCGTGACTTTGCTCTTATTTTTCTCCTTCCCTTCGCTTTTCGTACAAGTTAAATAAACAAATAGAGGTCGTCGTAATTTTCGCTCGGAGAGTGGCATCACCGCGAAATTAACTTTACACACTGAGACCGTATAAGTTCTCTATATAATGTGTGTATATTTGTGTATAATATTTATGCATTGTATGTACAGGCAACGGTACAAATTAACCGTATTATAGAAGGGTTGCCTGTATATATAATCATTTCTTTTCAGCAGTCTGCTTGTGTGTGTGTGTATGCGCACGCATTTCTTACACATTTTTTTATTTTATTTTTTTTTTGTTTTTATTAACCGTTAACCTCACCCTTTTCTTATATAATAATGCAAGCCTTAAGTGTAAAATTAAGACTTATTAGCAGCAAAACTAAATAACAATGTATACGTACGAGTCTGTGCATGTGACTCTGCGTCCTGTACGTAAATTTGTGTGTGTCGGCTCTGTATTTTAATATTTTTCTATATCATAGGAAGTCGCTTCTTCTTTTTCGATTTTTTTTGTAACACGAATCGCGATTGTGTGTGTGTGTGTGTGCTTGTTTTTACGGAAATATGTAGCTATTTACAAATGTACTATGTGTTACAAAATTATTCGTATTTTTTTTTTCTTTTTTTTTTTTATACCAGAGAAGAAGACGACCGTGCACCATTTGAAAATAATCCAATGCAAAAGATCTATTTTTCATATTACGATAGGCTCCCGCATTTCGCGGGAAAATATTTTTCATTTAATCTACAACGTTATATGTTATCGTAGATGTAACATATAGATATACGTTATATCTCGAAGGACGCTATAAAGTTTATTGGCTCAGATAAAATCATTTCTTCACCGACTTTTAAACGTAATCGTATGAATCTAATTCTAAAATCTTACATTTGTAGAACGTTGTCATTATCGTAATAGTATAGCGCGCCCGTGATAAGTTATTATTTCATTCGTTTAAAAATAAAACCAAATATCGCCGCTTATGAAATGGCAATTAAAGACTATGAAAGAAATATGTACATTACGAGCCATTCCTTTTTCATTCTTTTTATTCATTGATATTAAGTAGGTAATTATCAGTAGTTTGTGCTAGTTCACGTTTAATCCTTCATCCTTCATCGATGTGTGACTCTTATCGGTTGCTTTCGATTTTACATATTTTCATAATTTTTAAGCAAAAAGCCGATTGAAGATCGAAGAATAATTTTTTTTTTAGATATTTGCTAAAGTTATGCGAGGTTAATTTGTTGGAAGAAAATTGAAATGGAAAAAGAAAAATTATTACAGAATTTTTCCCTTCTCATCTCCTCTTGTCAAGTTCGCGAAGTGCTACCGAAAATCTATTATTTTTATCATTGCAAAAAGGAAGTATGCGTGTATTTGAGATATAAAAATATAAGAGATGCCTAAATGCTTTCTTTTTCCATCAAAATATAGCAAGCGTTTCGAAGAAATTAATCGTAATCGTGTTATAAGTAGTATTTAATAAATGCATCTCTTTTTCTTTATACATATACGATGCAGTATTTTCGACAGTGTTTATTATACCGGTTATAGTATACGATACGTGTGACTAGTGCGTTTCAACGAGAATAAGAAGGGCATGTTTAAACAATGAACGGATTTTCGCAGCATGCATAGTGTGTATCGTTCGTTCTATCTGCCATTTTATATATATACATACATGCATGCATGCGTGCATACATACATATATGTATACATATATAATTTTATTAATTTACGCATATACTTTACATATGTATTATGGTAAAATGCATAAAACGTAGGTAACTAAAATATTTTTCACTTTATCTTATCGGAAGATCAGAAAAGAGCAGTTAAAGAAAGTCAATCGAAAAGAAACGTTTGTCAATTATTACAAATTCCATTTCTATCGTATTCCGTAGTTTTCTCTCTCTAAAAAATGAAAAAAGAAAAAAAAGGTCTACAATATAAATCGATTTCGTCATTTTATCTCTTTCTGGCTACAATCGTACAACTCGATATTTACAAGAGCATTGTTCACGTTATACAAAACGAATCATCCGACCTTTTTAAATACCTTGACATCTTTAAATACCTGTTGCATCAATTTTTTTTAAACGACGAAACATTTTCAAGGCATTATCCAAATTGAAGATGATTCACTCTGCATACGAATACGCGTATATACAAATCTATCGTATCACTTTTATTAAACGGCACGAAATAAATAACAAGTAGATACTTTTAATGATGAACACGAAATCCATCACGGCGTTGAAGGTATGTAATATCATAGTTCTATGATTTTCTGCAAAAAACAGTTATTTCGTTACCTGAGGAACGTTTTTTTCTATCTTATCTTCTCTTTAAAAAACGAAGCGTTCGAACGAGTTCACGCGAAGCGCGTTATTTAATTTACCGTCCTGACTGTTTAACGATATTTCTTTTATCGGCAGTGATTCATATAGATCGTTTAGACGGTGAAATTTCTCTCTCTCTCTCTCTCTCTCTCTCTCTCTCTCTCTCTCTATCTATCTATCTGTCTCTTTCTCTCCGTGTGTACGCGTACGTACGACTATATAAAATTTACAAGTAAAATAGTCTGCACAAATGATAACAAATAGAAAAAAAAAAGTATTATGAGAAGAGGCGAACAGTCGTTATTATTTTATACATTTTTCCTATCTAATCCGATTAGAGTAATGGTAAGCTCTTTAGTATAACCTTAGTACTTTTGTACGTGTCTCGTGTGAACGACAAAAGGAATATTTCTTCTTTCAACACAAACAAACTTGTTCAACGACAAAGATGAAAGAACAAGAGACGTTTCGATGAGACCGGAAAAAAATTAGATATTGTATATTGTAGGCTCTATTGCACGAAATTCGACACACTTCTATAGCATGTTCGTTCGACGCAGTTTAGAATAATAATTCTCTTAGTACCTATAGGAAGAAATTGTGTGTGTATTTGGCAAATTTAAATATCATTTTTTTTCTACTTGCCTTTTTTGTAACTATATATATATATATAAAACCTTTCCTAGCAATTCTATTTACATCACGCTGTACACGCGAATTCTTAGGACGAACAAGAAAAAAAAGAAAAGAAAAAAAGATCGTATATAAATAGGAAACTTCTCCCGGGATATGCATTTTCAGTGCTTACTTGAAAAAAAAGAGGAAAAAAAACAGCGATTTCGATTGAAAACTAACAACTTTTCCCTTCTCCTTGTTTCATGCTGCCTTGATCAAAAACGTGTTGTTTTTACTCGGATCTTTACAACTTTCTCTCTCTCTCTCTCTCTCTCTCTTTCCTTTTTCATTTAACGACAATAATAATAATAATTATTATATATTCTTCATCATAAGCGGCATCGCGTAAGAACCAAAATTTTTTCCAATACGCACTATAAGTTAAATACAGTAAATCAAACTCGCATATAAAATCTAATTAATTGTCCTAATTTTCGTTATAGACTATCAGTTATAATAATAATAATAATAATAATAATAATATTACTCTGATAACTCCTCGATACATCTCCCCTTTTTCTTGCTGTATTTGTTATGATTAAGCAGCTTAGTTCTAGCATAATATTTCATTCATCTTCACATTGACCGTTACCGTTGTAGTACTGTTTGTAGCAACGACAGTAATAGTAGCAACAACAGCAGTAGTAATATTATTAGTATAGTAGTAATAGTAGCACTAGCAATAATAATAGCGATAGTAATAGTATCACCGTTCTTAAATATGTAGATACTACCACCGTATATGATGCTCGAGCGTCACAATTTCGATGAAACATTCATGAATCTCTGCGATCTCTTCTCTTTTGCTTCTTCTCCATCTTAGTTAATTATTTGTTGCTTTCCAAAATGGCATATGTTCGATAAATATGTACAAGCGAAAGTTTCACCGAAAGTGCAACGTTCGTTTATATTTATCAGCCCATCGATAATACTTTATTCGATCAAGGATTAAATTTGTCATTTAAATATTAAGTTGGCTTAACAACGAACAATCAAAGTTCTCATCCTAAGAATGTTTCTTTCGCCATTTCAAAATTAAAAAACGATAAACGTCGATGTAAAAATTTCGTTTATCATTTTAATTAATTGTTAAATGGTAACACGATACAATGGAAATATATAAGAGGATACATTAATTTGACTATAATCAGAACTTGAATTGCGTTAATCATTAATCCAATTAATGCGTAAATAACAAACATAATTGATTGTATGAAATATTGTCAGCGCTAATTATTAATGGCAGACGACATTCATTTAATTATCGTCTCGCCGATATTCATTAAATTATCTAATCGATATATGCCCATTATCATCGAATCTTAAGCCGCGCGAATCTTTAGTAAGCTTAGACCTTACACAATCGTATATGCACAATACACGACCATGCCACTAGCGAATAACTCTATTGATTTCTTTTATTTCTTTATTTTCCTTTTTTCTCCTCCTTCTGCTGCTTCAAAATGTTTCCTTTTATCGTTGCTGCTTGCTACTAAATTTGATTTTTTGTTTTCTTTTTTTTTGTTTTTGTTTTTTTTTTTTTCAATTTTCAACGCGTTAATCAGTCCGTAAAAGATCGATTTAAAAAGAAATTTTAGCTACTCATCCACCAAAGACAAATAATTATGCACGCAAGAGAATAAACAAAATGAGGATTTGGATCTTTCACAGAAACGGTTATGATTGGCTTTCTTACCAATCGATTTTTTCATTCGTTCTCACAGTTCCTCTAACGAAAGTCCTAAGGAATTAGTGGAATCGAGTAAAAATCTTTCACGCGATAACAGCTACGTCACTCTAAGCAAGGATTGAGAAATGGGTTAAATTATCATCTTAAAAGTTAAATAAAATTCTAGAAGATTTTCACGACTGACGACGTACCTTATAATTCGCACAATTCTCGGAGCAGGATGTTTCGCTGCGAGGAGCTTTGAAATACCGGTTTAAGGCTTAAGCATACGTCCCGACAACGACAATCGATCTTTCAATAGACGATACTTCTCGTGTTTACATCCTTGAACGATTTCTTTTGAGAACACCATTATCCCTCTCTCTCTCTCTCTCTCTCGTTCATCCTTTTCCAAGATCGCGAACGTTTTTACACGAGTCCATTTTAAACGACAGACTTTTCCTCACCTTGTCTCTTCTTCAATGTTTCCGCACAAAAACGATGTTTCGTAGGTGATGATACCAACGAGCGAATCACTTTTGATATACCGACAAACTCCCTTCGGCCTTACTCGTTACAGACTTCTGTTCGTTTTTGTTACTGGACTGATGTCTGGCAGTGACTTGAACCTTACTCGTCTCGTAAGACTTTGCGAGGGAACAAGAATTTTGTCTACTCCTCGGTTGTTGTTTACTGAGATCACGCTGACTACTCGACGAAGCCGAATCGTTCTTTCGTCTCGGATGTCCTATTCTTCCGGAACCGAAAGAACCGGCCCTACTACGAAAATGTGACACATTGACCGTGTCAACGCGTGTTTTTTGGTTGTTAGGAACGTCGGAATTAGACGTTGGTAGAGTGACCGTACTGGAACCACCCGAGAGCCGTCGAACTCTACTTATCGGAGAACCATCGGTACCACTGCCACTTCCACTTTCGGAAAGACTTCTGTTACGTCTTTTCGCTGCTTGTGCTCGGGCGTTTGTGGCGAATCCTTGGAGCATTTCGTTAATCTGAGGCTGTTTATAAACATTCATTGAGATTAGTCATCGTACGGGGGGATCGTACACGACGGAGGAAAAAAAAGATAAATATACCTCTACGACCCTGAAGTCTTCGATACTCTTGAATTTGGATAAATATTCTTGTAATTGCGGATCGATGTGAAGGTCGTCAGAGTTTTTGTAGTATTTCAAGAAGGCCCAGAACTTCTCCAGTCCGTATAATTGTCCTGTGGCGCATCGAACGAGAGACGATTAATCATCGATATTTCTATGATAGAGATTGCATGCTTCGATACGTAAGATGACGCTTTGTCGAGTTACGTCATTTTCCATAAAACACAAACTTGCACGGTGTTTAAGAAAAAATCACGACTCCTTTCGCTTTCGCACATCTTTACCATTTGGCTACGAACCGATCATCGTAACCAAACAACCTATTATGTGCAAGAACGTGACTTAACGATTGTGACAAAATCGATATCTCTACTCACCACTCTCATAATCGTATATCGTTTCGATTTGGAAGTCTTTGTACAACTGCGGTCTGAATTTCCTCTCCAAGCCGTAACTGTAAAATCTGAATAAACATTCCAATCCGTAACGGTAGCCCTCCAAGGCATCTTCTTTGGCTAGATTTCGGAATTCCTCGTACATCGTGCGATTGAAATTTTCTCGCAAGAAGAACGACCAGAAGCGGAAGAGCGTGTTCATTTCTTGGGATTGGCCGATACCTAATCTTTTGCGTTCTAAGATGAAAGAAAAATTTTCGTAATGAATAATGCAATGAATGATCCCAAAGGATTGCTACGTTCCGAGCGTAAGAGAAAAAATAGGCTTCAGATTAAAATTCTCTTCACCTTTGTCCCTCAGTCGGGAAAAGAAGACAAAATATAGAATGTTCATCATTTAGCGAATTCGTAGGAGTAAAGTTTAATCCTTAAATAAAGTTTCGTTCCATTCAAATTACCTTTCAAACAACGCGAGTGATATTTGTGATAGACTTGTTGAGTAAATCCATTTTCCTTCAACAAGGCGTGACTGGGATGCTGGAATATCGGCAAAGATTGGGGCGCGCTTCCGTAACTACTTGCCAGATAACTTTCACTGGGGCTCGTTCCAGCGCTACTTCTGTCATTCGTAAATATGAAAACGTATTAATAAGGAACATAGGTACGAGCCGTCAACGAGCCGTTAACAAGTAAATTCGTACCCCGTGGAGTAAGTACGTGGACGGTGTTCCCGAACATCCATTATCCAACCGACGTGATGTTCTACAGGAGGATTATTACTGTGACGAGTCTTTCGTTTACGCGGCGTTCGGGGATCGACCGATGGTTCGTCCTTGACCACCGCGAAGAATCTTGGAACGGTTCCACGTCTTCCACTTCTGCTATTTTTCGCTTTGTCGTTCCAACGATTCTTTTCGTTCTTTCTTTCCCTTTTACTGGGGCCTTCCGACGAGTTAGGAACCTAATTTGGAGCAAGAAACGACAATCAAGGGTCAAGGAGCCGTTACGCTCGATGGCTGCTTACTAAACGAGTTAAAAAAAGGGGGAAAAAAATATGTACTTGAACCGGAGGAGACTGCGAGATGTCCAAGTCCTCGACGGCAGACGGCGGAGGCGGAGGAACTTCGGGATTGGCTTTTCTTGGAGGCTTCGGTGCCATTTTCTCGAAGTCCTCTTGGCTGATGACGTTTACGGTTTTGTAATTGTTGATCGAAGACGACGAACCATACTGCAAATGTATGATATAACAATGACTCGTTAAAAACGACTCCGTGCATCGAACGAGAGACTGGACGTTTTAGCGCGATCATCGATACGTTACCCTTTGCCCATCCTTGTTCCACAGATCCTCTTCGTAATAATACAATCCGTCGTTGATAGCCTGTTCAAGATCTTGCGTCATCTTTACTCTCGTTGTCCAGTCGCCCGTACGATCGTGACCCTCGTGTTTAGGTATCCTCGACGAATTCGGAACAGTCATTTGCGTAACTATCAACAGCTTATTAACGTCCCTATCGGATAATTCATAGTCTTCGTCGTCCTCCGACCTAAAAATATTTCGTTCTCTCGAAACAATTGAACTTATAACTTAATCGCGAGCCCATCGTTATATCGTCGAAAGAACGATTCTCTCACCATTCGGAAAAAGCATTGTGTCGTCCAGTTGGTGGCGGTGTGTCCAATTCTTCGTCAAATTGGAAATCCAATTCTTCTCTTTCCTCGTTTTTATGAATGCCGGGCTTTTCCTTTTCTTCGGATTTTTCTTTGTGCGAATGTTTCACTCTCCTTTTTACCTGCCACACCGTGTGTCATATATAATACCGTGTCATGCCATATCACGCGAACGCAAACGCAACGACGTTCGCATAGAAGCTTGTATCAGGAAATTTGAATTACCTCTTTCCAGCTGTTATCGGACGGCGACGAAGGCGCTAGTGACTTCTCATCGTTGATTTGTACTTTCGGTGGGACACAATTCTCTGTGTGCGTTTTATCGTTCAAGGTTATCGACTCGCTGCTACTCGATTCATTGGTCGACAGTGGAGACAATTCGTTACTCGATGGTTCAGGAAGAACGGAATTTGGTATTTTGACTATTTCATCTTTTCTCGATAGACCGTTTTCTCGTTGTTGACTTACTTGTTTACTCAATGTGAGCTTGCTTGTCATGTCTACGGGTATAAATTCAGGCACGTCCGGATTCAAACTATCGCCCATAGAGGATGAGATACTCTCGGATTCGCTTATTCTTCCTATTGTCGATAGCAATTGGTAATTGGATTGGAGGATTCGAGGAACTGGGGGAACAGGAATCGACGATAAGGGTCTCGCAGCTGGATAAAATTCAACCTCGGATGTAGGATGCATTACTTCGTTTCGAGAGGATACCGATGCGTCGGACGAATCGGAATAAACGGGATTCCCAGCTGCATCCAGGATGGGCCACTTTAATGGATCGATCCTTGTTCTGACCTAAACACAGCGAATGAAGGATCGTTGCGATGAAACTGAGAGCGAGAGCGAGAGAGACAAAGTCCAAGCTACGGCGTCTTTGACAAGCTCGTGTAAGGAGGTCTACTTTCAAACCCCGTTCATTGGAACGGTGTCAGCGAATCCTCCCGAGTTTGTTCTAGCACGATAATTTCGTCCAATCGACTCGTAGCGTAATTGGATATCTTGCATTATTCGTGCACGATCTTGATGGATTCAATTTGGAAGAGAGAAAAAAGAAAATCTTACCTTGAATCCATCAACCAACTCCAATTTCTCCGATTCCGTTATAGCCTCGATCACCACAGACACATCGGTCGTCAAAGTTTGAACGCGATGAAAAGATGCGATCAACGTGATGGGCAAGAAACCCTGAGCATCCATTTTGCGTCTCAAAAAAAAGTCACGTAACAGATTCTCTTCGCTGAAGTAATACTCTCTAAAAAGGCAATCGTTTATGAAACTGTTCATCCATTTTGAAAAACATAAAAGAATCCTAAAGTGAAATTTACATTTGTTTTCTTATGCACTCTTTAAGCGTCGTTGTATCCATGTTGATGAAACTAGCATTACTAAAGTAAAACGTTCCCATGTATGGCATCATGTACGCTGGATCGAGTGGACCAAACTTTTGCATCTGCGAACGGAAATAATTATATGTCGTCGGACGTTTGAAAGTTTGATATAAAGGCGCTAAAGAGCAAAAAATAAATGTTAAGAAAGACCTTACCTGAGCATATTCCGTGGTATAATTGGAATAATCGTAATCGTGTCTATGTCTAAAGTTACCACGAGACATGCCGCCACGCCCACCACGTCCTCTGCCCCTAAAGCTTCGTCCACCTCGACCACCCCTAAAATTGTATCCTGGTCTATCGTATTCTCTATCTCGCCAGGTTTCTCCATCTTTAACGAGGTAACACGAAAACAAGAAAGATATAAATAGGACGTAAGCTACGAGCTAAAATTCACAACCATCTTCGAGATTTCATAGGGGACAAAAAAAACGAGACGGTGACCAACGTACATTCTTTAGGAGATCTTTGGAACGAGGGAAAAGTGCCAAGGGCCAAATACTCACTCACTCACTCACTCACTCACTCGATCACTCGATATTATGGAGAGCATGTCGAGTAAATAATCAAATGCATATACGTAGAAAGGATTACCTTCGTTATTTTTTTCTCTTTGGTGTTGATATTTTGGCGAGCGTTCTCTCTTGCCTCTATTTTTTGTTATATCTATATCAAACGGAACCCACTTTTGTTTGTTCACTGCGGAATCATAAATGAATGAAATTATTAAAAGAAAAAAAGAAAAAAAGGAAAAAGAGGAAAAGGAGAAAATTCGGATCCAATTAAACGTAATCCTAATGTTTACCTTTCTTTCTTTTTTCGCTACTGTCCGTGTGTTCGTCGCTGTCGTCCTGACATTGATTATGCTCTTTGTTTTCCTTTCCTTTACTCTCGATCGTATGTCCATTGCTTTCCTTCGAATTATTTTGCTCGGCAACACCATTTTGTTTCGGAGTTGTCACGGGTGTCTTCTTCTAAACCAGAACAGGCTTTGATATACATAAATACTGGGAAAAATTGCACGAAAAACGTGCTAAGGTATTCCAAAAAACAAATAATAGTGTTATATAACGAGTTGTACGAGCACGTTTGTTTATCAGAGAAAGCAGAATCGAATACTCCGATCGTATAAAGTGTCTCTTATTTTTTCTAGCAAAAAGTATACGCTCGCAGAATAGTATTATCTTTTCTGCGGGCTCTAGCTTTTTGCAAACCAACCAAGGTGTATTTCTAAATGAAATGTTCGTTAATGTAACTAAATATCGCAAGTCCATGTATAAAAAAAATTGAGAAAAGAAAAAAAAATATGCCTAACCTCTTGAGCTCCCAACGTTGGCCAATCTCCGATATCCGTGAAATCGCTCGCCTAAAAAAAACGGGGAAAAAAAATAAAAAAGATGAAAACAACGAATTATTACAATGTTCCTAAAACTACAATTCTCGTGTTTTAACAGCAGAAACATACCCTTTGGTTGACTTTTCTTCTATCCTTCAAAACTTTAACGATCGTTGGCTCGGCAGCGGTGGGAAGTCCATTTTCTAGGAGGGAAAAAAAACCGATTAAGCAAGTAAATATATAAAATAAAGGCATGGATTAACGGAGAAAAAACAAACGAACAAACAAAAAACTCATTGATTTAAAATACTCGAACACAAATGATGAAATAGTAGGAAATAACAAGTATTGAATTATTTCAGTAAGTATTGAGATAATAAGGAATTCGCCGAGTACATGATAAATACAACGTTAAAAGGGATGCTTTCTTGCTAACGCGTTATCGCCCTCGTCGACGAATAACGATTGACACGTGTTCGGAATATTAACAAGATTCCACTTGAATTATTACATTCTTATCGGCACAATTATAACTCGTTCCAAATTGTGACCTCGATTATCTCTCTCTCTCTCTCTCTCTCTCTCTCTCTCTCTCTCTCTCTCTCTATCGGCAACACGTGAACGTTTCTCGAATATTTTTATCTGTAACATCCCACGTCACGAAAGAACGAGAGAAATCCGCGTTCGAGTTGCCGACACCGTTCGAGTAGTGGTTTGACAATGAACATCGTTGCTCTATCTTTAGATTTTTCTTTTTTAACAATGCATATAGAGAGAATTTATCGCGCGCAAATTAAACGTAATCGCTTTGACTCTTCCGAATATGTTTTCGTACCGTCGATTCGTCGAAACAAGTTAAATGTCCCTAGTAAAACGAATCTCGTCGTTAATTATGTTTCGAATTTTGAATTTCCCTCTCGTGAAAGAGGGCGGCAATTTTTGAAAAACCAGCGAGAATCGCGATGGCAGGGAAGTGGGTGGTTGGGGTTCAGCGATCTCCCTCTATTCTGGTCTCTCTCTCAACTGACCATTTCTTGGCAACGTGACGCGTCTCGGCTTTTTATCCATGCCAAACCGGTTGAGTTCGTTTGGAGGACACACGCATCGGAGTGAGAGTGAGAGAGAGAGAGAGAGAGAGAGCCCGACGACGAGGACGATGGCACGTTGCCCTAAAACCCGAGCAGATCGCCACGCTGACAATGCTCGCGTCGACGCTGAAAACAATAAACAACGGCCCTAAATTGGAAAACAAGGAAGAAGAACCCTCTTCCCCGTCTCCGCGCCCTTCGTTAAAACGATAAAACGATTCCATCAAAAACGACGATAAGAAAAGACTCACTTCGGAGATTAGAATTTTCCTTCGGTTTGATCTTCATCGTGAAAACGTGGACGAACGATCTATTGAACCTGTTACGAAACGAAGGAAATAATCAAGGCCGAATCGAATGGTCGAAAAGGAAGGACGCACGACGACGCTTTTGACACCTTTCAAAATCGCGTCGCGAGCCGCGACCGATTTAACTCGCTCCTAGAAAATCAAATCGGATGTACAAGACGAGAGGGAGAGAGGGAGGGTACGAGGTGTACATTTCACGAAAGAGCACTTCTCGCGAGAATTGTCTCACAAGCCGACGATACTAAGATCGCAGTCCGAACAGCGTCCGTAACGTACTGATCGCTAGAGCTCGACCGAACGGTAGGAACGAAGCCCAAGAAGGAGAAGGGGAAAAGGTAAAACGGAAAGAGACGCTGCAAGATTTTTCGAGAGCAATAGGAACGCTCGAAATCGGTTCGCTGAATTTTCAAGCGAGAGCGCGCGATGCACTTGTCAAACGCTCGAGATCCACCTGAAAACTTACGTGTACCCGAGGAGTTACGAAACGCACGAGCCTCGTCGTTCCGCACGTATCTCGTCATCGTCGGCGATCAGAACGCGACGATCCCGCCGCAATTTTCGAGAATTTCCTTTCCGAAGAAAATGCAGAGAGAAGCTTTGGATTTAGCGATACGTTCGATCGCAATATTTCTTTCCTAAGTAAAGAGAAATATATGCGGTATATGTATAAGTAACGACTGAGAGAGATAACTTTATCGTTAGCTAAAAACCTTTCACACGAAGAAGAAATTTTTCCTCCTCGATCGTTCTTCTTCTTCTCTTTCCTACGATCGAATTACACACCCGGCACGTCGCGCGACAGAAAAGCGGGCGCGAAAAGTGGTTTGCGTAACGTGGAACGATATCGAGTTAAAATATGAAAAGTGGCGCTAATAATAACGACGATAAAGATAATAAAACATTTCTGCAGGAGCGCACGACGCAGAAGATCGTTGATACCGACTCGAATATCTTTATAACCCGAGGACGAAAAAGTTAGCCGAGTAATTCCTCGTAATAGAACGGCCTTTAAACGATCGAGCACTGGTCGATCGAACGAGACGATTGGTCGAACGCAAATCCGTTCGTACGTTTAAATGTACTTTCGAGCGCGTCCTTCTGGGAAGGTTCTTTTACGATTCTCCTTTTAATATTCGTTCTTTTTTAACGCGGTACACGAGGAGCACGACGTTCGTCAAGGCTGTTCCTCGGAAAGCTATCGTCGCCTTAACGTAATTCGTAAAATGCGAGTTTACGTTCCGGTCGTAATCGTGAGACAATAAAACGCGCCCGTTCGTTGGCGAATACGTTTTCTTTCCTCCCGGATCGAGGAAAGAAGGAAGGAAGGAGCAAAGAGAAAAAAGAAAATGCGGAAGGAACGGGGATCGTTATCTCGCAGGATCAGATCTCTATTTCTTCGAGGCTCAGAATCTTCGTAGGAAATCTTAAACGAGAATTCTCACGCGATACGATTAAAATCGAAAAGTAGGATATTTCACTGACCTTTCGATTCTATCTCCTGCCCGCGTCGGCCTTCTCTCTATCTCGAAACTGGTTTGCTTTCCTGTACTCTCACTTTCCGCGACACATTTTAACGGGGATCGAAGCAACGTTTGCCGAACACGTTCACGAGCCACGAACGTCGCCGAATCGAATCCAAGACCGACCAAACGTATGTCCGATCTGTCCATTTTGGCTGGAATTGATCTTGGGTACGTATCTCGTCGTTGCGAGCGGATATCGATCGGGGAGGAACGTCAGGAGAAGAGGATGAATAAATATGGAAGCTTCGAGAGAGGCCGAAGACGGAGAACGAGTCCAGAGCGTCGTTTGAAACGCGAACGATGCCGGCTAGAAAGAGACCGAGCGTCTGGAACGTGGCGTGTGCCGTAAACTACGTAACGTCGTTAGGCACGTCTCCGTAACTGCATTACGTGCGCACAGACTCTCTACCCCTCCCCTCCCCGCGCTCTCGCTCCGCTACCCGGTAAAAGTGTCAATGTCGTTGCCCTCCGCACGCAACTTGCACGTTCTCCTATCTCTCTTCTTCGCGATTCCAAGATCGCCTCGTCTCTTTCGATCGGAGATCGGGACGACGATCGACGATCCTACGCTACTGCGACTCGACGTATCTTCCATTCAGCGACGAAGATCGAACCTCGTCGTCGACTTTCCTTCGCGTTTGTCGAAACGTCCGACGAACGCGCATCGGGACTAGTTTTCGGAGCGTGTCTGTCACGTTTACCACGTACGTCGATCGAGATTTACAAAGTCATTGCCAAGAAGAGCACGAGAGCCCGGCCGATTCGATTCGTGCCTCCCGAATCATCCCCTTACTGTACGGCCGTATCGAGGAAAGGGGACCGGTATCGAACAAACAATCCGCGACATCGCAAAGTTTCGATGCCAGCCGTTTCGAGCGCGTATAGATTTTTGGTGGCGTGCGAAGGGGCGCGTAAGAGACGAGAGGAGAAAAAGCAAATTATATAAATTATAGAAAAGAGGCGACAACGTGTCGATTTCCATATCGCCGCCTGTCTACTTTCTTGCCACGTATACCGCATAGTCGTACGTTAACTCGAATAAACGAGCTACGATTGGATCTCTTTCAAGTACACTATTATCATTATCGGCTTATCAGATAGCTCTCCCGTAGCAATTAAACGTGCGCGAATTTTGGCGATCGTACTCGCTCGAACGGCTTCCTTTTCCTCCCGCGAAAGAACCACGTGGCAACAGGATTTTTTCCAAGGGGAAGAAAAAGGGTCGAGTTAGGCGCAAAAACGATCCTTAATATCGCTTATCGTTGGAATCGACGATAACCGCCGCGTTTCTCCGATTTATCCGAATCACCCGTTTTCCGCCGTCCCTTCAGCCTTCCGCGACGTTCGAAGACGCGCTTCTATTTTCATTGCAAGTTTCGCAACGCGAATAATGGAACGACGAGACACGCGCGCGCTTAGAATCACCGATATACAAAAGGCACTTTACAAACGTTCGAGTAATCGCCAAGTAATTGATCGCTCGTAAGATGACGACGCGTTTCCCATCAAGAAGCAACGATCCATCATACCCTCGAACATGGTTAAAAGTCGAGTTGCCTTCTTCGGAATCAGCTTTAAATCCATTGAACGTATATTTCAGGGCGCTCGATCGATTCGTAGGTTTGCCACATACGTTGGAGCAACGATCGCGACAATTGTCTAACGTTGACGGGACGATCACGAAATTTTATTTGAACGAGCAACAAACGCATAGATACGTTCTAGTACAGATGCAGGTCGCGTTCCAACGTGGATGCAAAAAACGAGCAAATATTTGATCCCTCTCGCGGTGCTCGGGAAAATGCCTCTTTGGTATCCAACGCGTAAACTCACCTACTGTTCCTTGTTGCAAGCGTTGCTGCTGAGGCTGCAACACTCTTTTCTCCTTTACGCTTGGTTTGTCCGTAGAGACCGCACTTGCGCTAGGTGCAGCCACCGGTTGCTGAACAGAAGATTGAAGAGGTTTCGTTTTAGTCCAAGGATTGACGGCTGGCAAAGGAGCCTCCACATACTTCACTGGAGCCAACGCTTGGACTTCGTTTTCCTCTCGAGTCTCCCTTTCTTTGATACCTTCCTTGTTATTAAGAACGTGTTCCATGCCGATCCTTTCGGTTCTGTCTCTCTCCTTCGTCGTCCTCTCTTTACTGTCGTCGCTAAGACCTCGCAGTCGATTTCTATGGTCGCGATGTCGATGACGCTCTCTGTGTTCTCTTTGTTGCTCCCTCAACTTTTCTTTTCTCCTAGCGCTCTTAGGAGCGACGGTTTGAAACTCTCCGTCGCTTCCCACATCCCCGTTGTTCAATTTTTCTTGTTCCGGTATCACCGTAGCGGACGCATCGGCTCGAGCTTTGGACTCTTGCGCGGTCTCCTTTCTCATGGAAGGTTTCTCCGACGCGTCCTTGCCAAGTTGGAATTCGTTCTGGCACCTGTCCGCTCCAAGTTGTTGCGGTTGCGTGGCTGTAGCGAATCGTCTCCCAGCTCTCTGATACGATTTACCCTTGGTAGGAAGATTTTGCGAGGAGACGATGCGTTCTTTAACGGTCGCGTTTGACTGACGAGCGGCGAATTGGCCGCCTATATTTTCCTTGTTGTTCCCCTTGCTCGAGGACACTACTCTGCCGGCAGTAGTCTCGTTCGAAGCTGCTTTCGGATTGACTACGCTGGCGTAGGACACCCCGGGGCCCTCCTCTCGCTCGGTACTTCCCTGAGCGCCGCTGCTGACCACCTTCGCCGCCATCTTGAATCGCACGCGCGGAGAGACAAAAACACGAGGCAACGGGGTGGTCCCACCTCCTCGATATGCTCCGTCTCTCTGCTGTCCGTCCGTCCGTCCGTCCCTCTCTTCCCTCTTATTCCCTCCGCTCCTGCTGCCCGTCCGTCCGTCCGTCCGTCCGTCTCTCTACGCGGGGTCTTCTCCTGCCCTCGATCCCTTCACGTTTCTCACTTCCGTTCAAAACTCGTCGAAACAACACTCGTTACTTTCCAACGGCGAAGGAACGTGAGATAACACGAGTACTCGCCGGTTTCATGAATGACTCACCGAACTTATCCTCTCGTTCGTACCGAAGAGAAAAGGCGAGAGCGAGAATCCTAACCACGAGCGTATCCGCGATCACTCAGGCCATCGACGAAGCGAGGAGCGTTAACGTCGTGCCGTGCCTCGAGCGCATGGTGGTATTCGGCCGGTGTGGAATATCGTTAGGAACGACGAGACACCCGCGCGCTCTAGCTTGCCTTTCCCCCACTCTCGCTCGCTCGCTCCCTCTCTCTCTCTCTCTCTCTGCCGTTCTATTCGTCGATTGTTAAATGTTGCACGCAGGGACGACACACACCCAACACCCCCACGCGGTTGCGGCCGTCGTTTTCTTCCTTGCTGTACGTCCGCTGTTATGCCGTGTAGTGTCGCGTCGCGTCGTACTTCTTCTCTTCCCGGTACGAGCTCGCGCACGCGCGTCCTCGGAACCTCCTCGCCAGACTTTTTCTCGACCGAGGCGAAAGTACTGCGGACGGAATGGGTACTGCCAGCACCGGTACGGTGTAGCCACGAGAGACGATTCGAGAATCCCTTCCTCTCTCTTTCCCCTTCCTCTACTCTAACCTTCCACCACGTGCCTTTTAAAATTCTCCTATATATCTGCTATATAATATTTTCTTTTTTCTACCCAAGGGATGTTTGCTTTCCTACGTACTCTGAAATGCACAACGTTGACTCGTAACCGTATTACGTTTTCAAAAGCAGGTATAATAAAGGAAAGGAAGAGAAAAAAGAGTGAATGAGAGAGAGAGATCTCGTTCGTATCCGAACCACGAGGTCTGCCGTACCTTGCGTTTCCTTCTGCTTGCTCGACGACGACGACGAACGATCGCTCTTCCTTCTTTTCGCTTGCACTTCTCTCCGAACGAGTCAAAATACGCCTTCGCGAGTACGTACCGTACGTGCCGAGACGAGTAACGAGTAGGGCAAAAGTAGTGCAACACCGGGAGACTCGTTTTATCTTCGAGAGGAATTTATCTTCTTTTATGGTTATACTTGTACGCCGTGCAACGTTTCTTCTCATTCGTCGTATCGCCGCCGTAGATTTGTTCCTCTTTGACTCGTGACGTCTAGCAACATCGTCGCAGCGTTGCGCTCTCGTGCATTACGTAAACACGGCGCATTTTCGACAATCCTTCTTCACAAGAAAGCAGTTCGCAAAACACATGTGGCCAACGATGCCTCCTGGCCTCTGAGCGAGCCGCTCGACGGACTTCCGGTTCGCTCGTAACCCGCCGCGCGGTGGCGTTGTCGGTTCTTCCTCTTTCGATTGTTCCGCGCGAAATTTCAAACGCAACTTTTCTCGGAAAAGAAAGGCGATATCTCGTACGTGCGAACGAAGGAAGAAAGGGCCAAAAGGAAAGAAATCGAGCTCCTTCGCGTATGCGACGGTGAAATCCACTGGCCAAGACGCAAACCTGATGATCGGACGAAATTGCCGTAAAGTAGTCTTTTATCGCAAAACTTCGACGCTTGGTGCGAGCAAAGAATTTCGAGTCGACGTGTATTTTTAACGTTTTTATTCTTTTCCTTTCCATAACAAGTATCGTAATTATATCGCAGCGTATGGCACCGATTACGTACGGAGAAAACATCTTACAACTTTTATCCCAGTGTAAACATGTATATTCTTATATAAATACGGCAGAGATGTAAAGTCCTGCCCGTTGAAAAAACTTGACAAAAAATACAATTCCATAACGCGGCATCGCCTCGTCGGAAGCGATTCCAACTACTCCATATATGATAAAACTAACGATTTGTCTAACCCACGATTCGATTTACATTAAAAATGTTTACGTTCGAAATGTTACGTCGCAACGCGTTTCCTGTAATATCGCATCTACGAAGATCCTTCCTCGTATCTTCGTAAACAGCATGATTTTTCAACGATGACTCTTTCAACGACGATCGTTCCCCTTGTTTCGAACTATTTCCTCTATCGTAAAAGTATCGCGTATCGTCAACTAACGTCCAGAGGATATTTCTTCAATGATCGCTGAAATGCCTCGGCGATCGTCGATCTAAAATAAATAAAAACGTCGATAAGCGACTCGTACACGCAAGTTCGAATCGATTTCGGATAGGATAAATTTATACCTGAAGACTTTTTGGTGAAGGAGGTATGCGCTCACGTGACCGGCGTCGATGTAGCGTATCTCAGCTCCGGGCCAAATTTTTTCCAAACTCATACAACTATCTCGCGGTACGTAAGCGTCGTCGCGCGCACAGACAGCTATAATGAGCTCCGTATCGACGGGAACTTCAAAATTTTTTAAGTGCGTGCACTCGTCCATTATACCGCGCATAAATTGCAAGGCTTCCCTCTCACGCCATTTGGCGTCTGAAAATAGTGGATGCTTCGGTACGGGTAATAAGCAAACACCTGTTGCCAAAGAAATCTCAATATTATCATGCTTCTGTGCATCTTTGCTCGAGAACAGGGGGGGCGATATTGGAACGTAATATTCCAAGGATCGGTTAATTAAATTCAATTAAACAACGTGCTAAGTAGGGTTATTTTAAAGAAATTGCAACTTACGACGAAATGTTCTTCGTATATACGTACTTGTATACTCGTAAGCAACTGCATACGCAACAAAATATAAAATAAAACAATACAACTTTATAATTATCTAAATCAATGGAAATAATGGTTGTTTGGTTAATATCGAAGATTAGGTCGAAGAGAAAGACGCTAAGGTTTCAAAGCAACGCACTTGCACGTTTCTTACCCTTGAGTGCCTCTAAATCGTTTGATTTGAATTTATTCGAAATAAGGTTCAGAGAAAACAATTTCGCCGCGGATTTTTCTTCGGCTACTTGACGCGTCAAGTCTTTGCCTTTCCTGTACGTATTCCCTGGACGATCGTTATCGATTTTCTTCTCAATTTTATTGTCGTTCGGTCCGCCGTTGTCAGCCGCAGTCGTCAGACCGTCACCCTCGTCGTTACTACTCTTTTCAAATTCGTTCTTTAATCTATTTATTCTGTTCATGCTGGCGGGATAATGTTTGGCGAAATGCTGCCCAGCCAAGAACGCTTCCTGCCAGAAGTGTCAAGAAGAAGATTAGTCGATCCAGCCGGTAGACGAAGAGGCAACATTCGAGGGAGGAGAGTAATCCTCGAAAGGATTGGGACTTACCTCTTGATCGATGACTTTCACCATTTTTGCGAGATCGTTTTGATAAATTTCGTTGGAGAAATATTGGCTCTCTAAGAGATTCCAGTTTATGGAAGCGCTCATCACGCCTTCCGTGAAAACTGGCGAGGCCGTCGACCAAGAGAGACACGGTACCAGAGCTATAGGTTTTGGCCAGTTCGTAGCGGCCAATGATGCCATCTGTTAATTTACGTGACAGACCATTATTCGCAAAAAAGAAATTGCTCTTACAGCGCCGTCGTATCGACAAGAATTATTGCGACGAAGGATACTAACGTGTCCGCCCATGGATAGACCTGTCAGACCCAACGGTCCGAATCCTTGTTGCTCGCACCAATTCAACAAAACAATGGATTCCATTATCAAGCAGCCACCCATAATGAATATGTCGCTGACATTATGTAGACTCGAACGTCTACGCAACGTCGGATGAAAGTTTCGATAAGAACGCCAACTACTCGCACAATTAACGAATAACTTTATCCAGTACAAACCTTGAAGAATCGATTTCTTACATTTGATCTTTCGGTTTTCTCAATCCATAAAACGGATTTTCCAGAAGTACAGAAGCGATTCCAGATTCTTTGAGCAACGGTTTGGCAATCAGGTTCCTCCGACGCCAAAAGAACTAATTTTGGAAGCGAGATATCGCGACAGGGGTTTTTATAGAACGACGTAACGGGGGAAGGAAGAAAAAGAAAGAGAAAAAAAAATAAAGAAAAGACGTCAAAGGTTTCCTCGTTCGAGGCAAAGCGATTAGTTAGTTGTCGATCTATAATGAAACCTACGTGATCTCCTGTACCAGCAAGATGCAAACAAATGGGTTTTACTTTGTACGAGTTCCATCCACGCGGCAAAATAACTTGGAAGTACGCAGTTTTGGTTTTCTCCGGCATCATTCCAGACAGGTATAAGTCGAAAGGCGAAGTGAAAGAACCTTCTATTACGTGGCAGTCCGACCATTGTTCGTCCTGTCGAAAGGAGATAAGAAAAAGAGGAAACGTTTCAAGGAGATTGACTAGAATTTCTACGCTATCGGTCTACGTGACGTACCTTTGTTATGTTTATTGGATAATTACGAGGTATGAGATTGTAACAGGTCTCTCGATTAGCTATGACCTTCCTAAACTCGAATATCCTGAAATAAGAAGACTCGGTAGAATCGTGATATCGTTGTGCGTGGCACTTGCCTTTGATCCGATGAAACTATCGTTGGACCACGGGCTCCATTTACGAACTTTACGTAACGCATGCGAACGAACTCTGATAAACGTTGTCGCGCCGAACGACGAGCGCGGCTTCGAAGGTTCACTTACCTTTTCAAATTCTGAGGGTTACCCCATCCCTTTGTAAAGAACTTTGTCAGAAGAATACTTCTATAAACGGCATCCAAACGACTCGGAGGCATCGTTACGAATCAATCGATATTCGTACGATCTATGATCGGATTCCGGTGGAAAGTAACTTCCACGAGGTTTAATGCAGATTCAAATCCATTTTTGTATTTTGACGATCGAAGATTTTAGCATCACGCCGAGCATGTTTGAGGAGGTTATTATTCGATTAAATGAACGGCATATCGCAATTTGCCCTATTTTTACCCTATCGTCCGAAAAATATTTTGAACGGATAGACCAATCAGAGGAGGCCAAAAAAAAAATGCGTACGTAGACGAAAGCTAAGTACGCGACGTGCGCCTCGTGCGCGATCGACGCGACCGTATCGACTCGTTCGATTCTCGTTTTATTCGCATGACAGACACGCACTCTCCGCGTCGCCCGTTACATTCGCGAAAAGGGATATCACTCCTCGAATCGATCGTTTTGAATCTCGTAGATGCGATTTCCGCGTGGCGGCATCGAAGACCGATCGCGTCGGCTACTTTACGGCGCTCGCGCAATCGAGGCACGCTCCGATTGGTCAAAAAATTGGATTTGATACTTGCCTTTTGATTGGTCGCACGCATGACAACGCGTGACGACGTGCCGTGCGGGGGGAGGGGGGTATCGACGATATCCGACGAACGAGAAATAGCAGCGATCGTTTCTCGCGCCAAGTCTCCGAGAGGTGGTCATTGATTTATTCATTTTCCAAGTTCGATACAAAATTTCTACTTTATTTTCCTCAATATTATCGCCAAGTAATCTTTCCTTTTTCCGAGGAACGCGTTAACGCGTTCGTCTTCGGATACGTACGTTTCATCGTTATATCGAATCAGCGTTACGCTCGACGTCATTTGCCAACGGAAACGTGCAGCGGCGAACTCATAGACTTTTTCTTCAATTCGGCGATCCTCGTGTCGTCGAAATCGAGGGCCTTGTCGAACGACGAGTTGAGAACTTCATTAACGAACGATCGTACAAAGGAATATTTCAGTCCGTATCGTAGAAAATATCTGAAAGAAAGGAAAGATGTGAATACGTAGGTCGTCCCATCGATATCGTAATCGTTGACCGTTCCGGCAAAGATCTATTTACTTGTGCAAGTAGTATTTGATACGTTGAGAATAAGTCAAGGAAGAGTAGAAGATCGGCATTTCGATGCCCACGATGTCGGCGATGCATAACACTATCGTCTCAAAGTTGCAAACGGTCGTGAAGTAGAGATTTCCTTCGACGACGCATCTCGTCATATGTTCCCATTGCGGCTCGAGTCGTTGAAGAGCAGGCTTCGCCAGTTCGTCGATGTACCATCGACAACGAGCTTTCACGTCATCCAAGCTTCCCCGACAAATGTTTATCCTCATCGAGAAGAAAGAAAAAGGGAATACGTTTCTCGCTCGATCGTCCCCACTCGGACACAATTATCGATATTCGATCGAGCTTTGTCGATCTTAAACGTCCCAAGCGTCTACAATAGCCTACACGTATTCGTTTCTCCAAGTCGTTAAATTTATCGAACTTTGATTGAAAACTCGATCTATCGAATCCATTAATTTTAATCGCAGGGACGCAATCGAGCTCTGTCCAACGTCATTTTAAAGGAGGAATTATGAACTCGGGAAGAGGAAGAGCGAGCATAGCCTTTGGAGATAATAGGTAGGAAATCCAATCTCTAGTCTAGGAAAAAGTATGAAATTATCGTGGCTCGGTATTAGAAAGCGAGGATCGTGTCGCGCCGGGTGGTCCAGCTCGGTCCGGGACCGATCGCTTTTCACCTCTGCGCGCGCATTCGTCAAATCGTCGTTTCGCTGAACGCGCGAAAGGATCGAAAAGGTTCAACTTACTCCTCGTCGATTCCCAAGAGATAACCGATGCACCTCCAAACGTAACAGAAATTATCGAGGTCCTCGTCTGTCTTCGGATAAATGCCAAAGTGATCGGGATAAAGTACGGGCAGGCCCATGAAGCCGAACAGAGTATAGGCCATCTCCGATTGATTGATTCTCTTTGCGTTCGCATTCGTGCGTAAATATTTCGATTGCTCCGCGTACAACTGAGCCGACGACGAGTCCGGAGGCAATATCGTCGAAAAGTCATCCGTTATGAATCGAAGGGCCGGGCAGTAAGGGTCTCTTATAGCACTCTTCGATTCCATCTCCTCCCAATCGAATCGATTGACTCTCGTGCTCGCATCGAGGTGCATCCTCTTGACCGTTTGAATATCTTTGTACGCCTTCGTACCTTCGCACCAAGGATCTTCCGTATACCAGTTGCGTACGCGTTGACCGGTCGACAAATATCTTGAACAATTATCGTTTCGTTACTTCACTCGATGATCTTCCCTTCAAAGGCAACGAACTCTTTTCGTTTCAAGATCCATGTCTCGAAGGTCCGCCCACCTCCGACACTTACCTTTTGAACGCTAGATAAGGCGTGTGAGATTTCCGCGTCGCTATTATGGATCTCAAACTGTCGTCATGGCACAACAAAAGGAACAGACCGTAGAGCTGCCCTAGGAAAAATCCTGCGATGTTGTCGCGAGCGAAACGCTGGCCCTTTCGAAACTTCTCTCTATCTAGCCAGTCCGGCTTTTCGGGAGACGACGGTCCATCGTGGTTACCGAGAAAATTTATAAAGTAAAGATTGCGTATATGTGTCTCCGAAAGAAGATTCAAACGTTTCCCAAAGATCCCTTCGAGTTCCTTTCGCGTTTCGTCGTAACTTCGCTCGGTGATCTTATTCCAAAAATCAACGTCGCCATACAACTCCTTCACCAACGATTCGAACTCCTCTCTCTCCTCCTCCTCGTCCTCCTCCTCGGTTTTCATCTTTTCGCGCACTCTTATCGCGTGTTGATCCGTTGCTCGACGTTACAGGACTGAACGATCGCTCGTCTATCAACCGTAATTTATCTCCTTTCCTTTTCTCGTGAAATATTTGAAAATGGAATCATCGTCGAAGACGACTCCTGATTGACCCAAAACGAACTAATTTATCTGTAAAGAATGTCAACATTGCATCGAGTCAGTTAGATTGCGTCAGGGTTCACGACAGATATGTCAATTGGCAATATTTCTATCCAGAAGAGAAAATTTGTTTGTATCCCGAATCTTTCGTCATTTATTGTATCATGTGTTTTCTTTAAATGTTATCGAAGCAGGAACCGTGGCCTCGTCGATTATTACCGCCTAAGATATCGAATGGAGTAGCTTTTCCGTAATGGTCGCGCGATCGCAGCGTAGTCTTCGAGAACGAGAGTACTCGTACGACCGTCGCATTACGTCGCATTAGTTTTTCGAACAAAGTCAAGGTGACCTTGGAACGTCGAATCGACGCGATAAGAAGCGACGGTGGCAAAGAGAATTGGAATTGGAAGAGCTATTACTTCTGACCGTTGCACGTTACAACCGGCCTTTTACCAATCGTCGTACTTACGACCACGAATGCGTTTTCAACAGTCACACTTTTCCCCCGCAAATCCTCGTAAATGCAATGGAAGCTTCAAGCGTATCTATTCTCGCGTCCGCGTTACGTTCGTAGGTGATCCTCGTACGAGTAAATTTAATTCTCTGGGCATCGATCGCTGCACTTGCAATTTTTTAAGCATGCGCCAAACCGTCCGAACCGTCTAGAATAGAATACTCTTCTTCGTTGGAAAGCATCTATCGTTGGAAGCATCCGAATGGAATTACATATCTAGCTTTAGATTCCACTCGTCGGTTTCGATTCTACCGTTCGTATCGGGTAGAAGGACAGGAAATTCAGGGCAAAATATTATTTAAATATTTTGCCCGCGTTAAACGATCCTTTCCGCGGAGGAAACCGATTCGAATTGGAGCAGGCGTCTCGATTCGCGAAAGAAACTTTCGTTCGCGAGCGGGCAACTAAGATCTTCCGACGTTTTACCGACCGATAAAGAATGGATCTTTTCGATATCGACGAGGTAGAGCCCTGCGATATCCGGCGTTGAAGCTTACCAACGGACGTTTCAAACCTTTGCTCAAATGTCAGCTCCGTCGATAAACCGTCGATCTCGAGATATTTCGCGAGATACATTATCGTCGCTCGATAAAATTGATCCGACGATCGCGAAACGCGTCCTTTCGCGATCAAAAAGATTCTTCGTCGTCGTCGTCGTCGTCGTCGTCGTAAATCACGTCGGATCGAAGCGACGTTGAAAGCATTCACGAGTTAATCGTAACTTTACGAAGGAGTCCCCATGGCCGAAATAGCTCAGTTGGGAGAGCGTTAGACTGAAGATCTAAATGTCCCCGGTTCGATCCCGGGTTTCGGCAACGCGCTCGCGCGGACTTTTTTTTTACCCCTCCTTTCTTTCTTCCGCTCGAGAGACGTTTCCTTTCCTGCTACTTTGTCCTGTACTTTTATTCGTTCTTCTGGCTCGTAAAATATAGCCGCGGGCGTTTAGATTTTAATTTGGACGTTACTTCGAAGAAGGCTGGTAAAGTGACGTCGGAGGACGTGGGAGGCGCAACGCGATTCGATTCGACGCGGCCATGTGCGCGCGCGCGTATCTATGCACACGCACACGTGTATCGACTTTCGCGAAAGAAGCGCGTACGATGGTACCGGAAATGCAGCCGCCTCATACATCTCCCATATATTTCCAAGGCGACAGTGGAGCTGAAATTTACGACGTACGCGTAACGCGCGGCCTTGGGAAGCCGGAACGGGAATAGCCTGCGCGTTTGACGTCGAGGGAAGTATCGATCCTTCCGCCGATGGACGAAGACACGACACGGTGCTGGAGAAGACGTCGGGTCGATCGCAATTCGACGACAACCTTTCGATCGAATCTCGAGGGATCGAGCTCGCTTCTTTTCGAACGGGGTGGTTTGAACCGCGCCCTTTCGATTGGTTCGTCGTCGCGCATGCGTGACTCTCTCGTTTCGCTTCTCTGCGCTCGTCGAGCTGTTTCGGTTCTTCGGTCCACTTGACAGTCGACAGTCGGAATTACGATAGAGGGGAAGTCGCGCTCGTTCGTTCTTCTCGCTCGATGAGAGACAACGCAAGGATGCGACGATCGGGCCGATCCTGAGAATTTCAGTCAGTTTTACTCTCCGACGGATCATCAGGCTCCCGGTGGATCGGAATTCCAGAGCGAGCAACGATCGCGATCGAGGAGCGATACGCGGAAGGAGAGCTCGCACTCGTGGGACGCATTCGATAGAACGTTGAGAGTCGTCGTTCGATCTTCGTATCCTTTCTTCCTCCTTCCCGTTTCCGTCGCGAAGAAGGAAGAAGGACCGAGAACGTGCTTCGCGACTCGTGCCTCTGCTCGACCTTAGTACCAGAGAGTCATTGTTTTCGTTCGCCCGCTCGCTCGAGAGAGACAGATTCCAAGAACAAGAAGAGAAGGCGCAGGAAGGAAGGAAAATCGCAAAATGACTACGTCGCGCGTTATCCTCCTCGTCCTTTATCTGCTTCGCCAAGCCGAACCTTCTCAAGCAAGTAAGTTTACGTCGTTGTTAAGCGGGACACCTGTAGTATACCTCGATCCACGAACACGCGGATCGCAACTTCGCGGCGTGCTCCTACTCGCGCGCGTCCTTTCCATTAAGCGTATAGATTCTCGTCGACGTCTCATCCGTTATCGTCTTAGCTGTTCGCGCGTAAAGTTCGCGACTCGATCGACGCGACGGAAATCTTTCTACGTGATTTCTCCTCTCTAAGGGCGCGAACGAAGCTCTCGGATCGCCTCTCCTCGCGTATCGTGGAACGCGTTCTCGTTAGCCTCGTCGAACAGACCGTACGAAATGCTAGCGATTCTCGTTCCGTGGGAAACGATCTCTTCTTATGGACGTCGGACGTGCGACGGAAGGATATTAAGAAGCGGTGGTGGAAGGACAGAGGTTCACGGAAACGCGATCTCTTTCCAAGGTCCGCCCGCCCCGATGCAATTCGATTCCGCTCTTTTGACTCGACGCGCGACGACTCGAGGCGATTCCCTTTCCCGATGTAACGATTAGCAACGACTACCGAAACGAGCAGCGCGCTAGATTCGAACGGAATTCGAAATCTCGGACGCGATGAATTTCCCGAGTCATCGGTTCGCTCGACTCCTTCCGAACGATCTCCCTTCTTCGCTCCTCGTAGGATCGAAAGGAACCTTTCGGTGGGGTGGGGGCGCGTTTGACGCTTTACTCGCGAAATTGGGTCGTGCCGCTCCACGGATTCGATCAAGTACCCGTTGAAAGACTCTCGTTTATCTTCCAACGAAAGAACCAAGTTTCGCCGATACGCGCGCCTGCGAAATTCAACGCTCGACGTTTGGACGACGACGACCTCGCCATTCGTAAGAATCGAGCTTAATCGCTCGGACTCGGTTAAGTCGAATCGTACGCGCTTCGTTCGTACTTCCCGCGAATTTCTCCTCTTCTCCTTTCGCGAATGATCGCTCTTAATCCCGTGAGCGTTCCTCGACGACGAACATCTCCCCCTCCTCTCTCTCTCTCCCTCTCTCCTTCGGAATCTTTTCTACGTTTAATCGCTAATATCGAAGCAACGAGTCCGGTCTTCCGTCCTATCCGATTACTCCTCCACGATACGAAATTCAGTCGATGAAAAAGAGATAATACTCGAAGCTATTACGTTCTGAGAATTTTCTTGAATGCCGTAAGCCACGGTGACGATCGAGAAAGATAGAAATTGCACGTAGACGGGCGCTCAGCCAAGGGGATTTGCGGATTAGTATCGTCCTCGTGTTCCTCCTCGAATAGAAAGACTGCGCGTCCCCGGACGGAAAATGAAGACTCTCCTTCGAAAGCTTTCGACGCTTCGTCCCCGTCTCATCTTTGATTCTCCCTGAATCGTTCGAAACGAGAGGAAGAAATAATAATCATCGATCGCTTACGCATTCGTTGATATAAACGAAACGTCCCGGTCCGTCGAGATGTTCCAAATAATTACGACTTTCGTACGGGGAAATCCGTAGCGAGCGCAAACTTTGATCGCAACGAATAGACATTTCCAAACGAATTGGTTTCGACGGTGAAAAGGCAGTTTGACGTACGTTTTACGTCTCGCGCAACGAGGAACCACGAGGAATAATGGAGCGAACGTCGTTCGAGCTGAGCGAGAAACGTACGTTTACCTACCACGTACCTACGTATACACGCGAGTCGTTACGCGCGTGGAAAATTGGATAGCACGTCGTACCGCAGAACGAATGAAGGCCGCGCTCGGCCCACGCGATTGGCTATCGAGGCGTGCACCCTTCGGCATATCAACCAATCGGGAAAGTGCTTTCGATGCGGCGGCCGGGAGAGGGGTCGGCGAAGGGCCAAGGTTCCTTCTACGATCTTTCGTCCTTCTCGTTGCTAACGCGTCGTAGGGCCGACTTTGAACAAATTATCGGGGGCGAATCGCGCGTTGGTCGGAAAATCGTAAACGGCAGAGAACGTTTGCCAACGTCGACGAGAACGATCTTGCGAACGCATATGCGTCGTGTGCGTCGTATGCGTCGCGTTCGCGATGGCGGACACATACCCGTTCGAGAATTCTCTTGATCGTTGCTGCGAACGACATTCTAATTGCACCGATTAGAAACGACGGAACGTCCTACGCGTATACCAACCAAACTACCGAGATATCCCTTTCGTCGAGTTTATTTTCCATTTCGTTCTAAGCGTAACTTCCTACCGACATGAGAATCCTTTCTCTTCGGGAATTTTATGCGCGACAGAAGATTCGATTTATCCGATAGCCAGCGCGCGATACGAACTCGTCGTTGTTAATTAAATCTCGGCCGTTAAACGGATAGTCCTGATTCCCTATTCACCGTTCCTGGTGGGAACGATAGGTATCTGGAGCGTCGCGCTCGCACGGACTCGATTCCTTTCCGAAACGAAAAGTACCGAGCTCGAGAAAGACCTTTTCCTATACTTTAAAACGACGTTATAAAAGAAATTTCCAAAAGACGCGAAACGGGGGGAGAGAGAGAGAGAGAAAATAAACGTTTAAACTCGTTAATTGTCATCCTTTCGACTTGTCCCAGTACTTTAAGTTCTTCGCAAGGAATTCTTCGTGTTACGTGCAATTTCCAAGTTCCTTTTGTCTCTCTTCGTCGGTTCGTGACGGAAGCATTTTTAATTAGGCTTCTGGATGCCCCAGGTGCTACCCGCCGTCTTCCATACACATACCTATTTACGTTAGTTGTACATACCCGTCGAAACGACTCTGAGATAACGCAGAGAGCTACCGTTTTCCACCCTATACGTTTCGAATATTACTTATCAACTTTACTCGTTTTTCGTTCAAAGGATTCGCGTCGTCATTTGTTAGTCAACGATCTCTCGATCTCCGTGCACATATTTATCTGCGCGTCTGGTATCTCTGTAGAAGCGATGGCGATATGAAAGAAGACGAAAGGAGAAGACGGGCAAAAGAACGAATAAATCGGCTTGATTTTTCGACTCTTCGTGACTCGAGAGAGAGAGAGAGAGAGAGAAATGAAAAGCACTCGTGCAAAACTCAAACAGGCACTCGATTGATCTCAAAGCTTGGCTTTAATCGGTCGATCGTGGTTGCCAATACGGTTATCGTCGATATCGTTTGTACGCGTAAAGAATAGCGAATGGGGAAAGGCAATGAAGTCACGGATGATGGACGTTTACCGGTGTTGCTCGTCGACAATAAATATCAAAAGTTGGGTGTCCCGATTAAACGTGGACCGCGCGTAGCTGAGCAACACCGTGAGGCGCTTGGCCATGAGCTTGACAGATCTGCTAGCTGATCGATATTTACTAGCAACGGCCATTGTTGCGAACGCTTCTCTCTCCTCCCTCCCGTTCTCGCTCTCTCTTTGTCTCTTTATCTATCTCCTTTCTCTTTCCATCTAATGTCACCTTTCATCGTCAACCATCGTCGTTTCCTTTCATCGTCGGATCTCGACGTCAATTTCTCCGTATTATTCAAAATTGTCTCCATCCTATGCATTCATCGGGCAAACCGATATTTCCGATGCTCGTAAGTATATCGGCGATTCTTCCGTCTCTCTCTCTCTCTCTCTCTCTCTGCATCCGTCTGACCACTCGTCGAACGAGCCATTTTACTTAAAAGTAGAGAGACGTAATGGGAAAATCGTGTCGTCCCTTTGCTCGCGATCGTTCCTCGTTGAATTCGAAAGTTATTAAAGGTCGCGTTTGAAAGTTGCGAAGAATTTATAGGAAGAGTTAATGAATTTTCTTTCAAAGGTAAATTTGCAAAGACCGAAAGTTTTTAAAGAAGGAAAAACGAAGAGGAGACGTTAAAAGTCGAGGAGATTTATCGAAAGTTTATGGATATTGTTCGACACGTTGAGTGGACAATTTATGTCCAATACAAATATCAATGACGCAGTTTAAGGCAGAGATCTTTGGATAAACGAGTAATTAAAAAGCAGCGTTCGAAAAGATAAAAATTTTATAATATTGCGCAAGGGGAAAAAACAAACGTGACTCGTTAATTAGCTGTGCAAATAAATGAAGAGAAACTTGCTCGTCTTTTTCGCTCGACGCATTGAAATTTAAATGAAATTCTTCGCGTTTGAATACGGATGCGTTATTACTTTTTATCAGGTGCTCGATAGATATAGGTTATATCGAATATTCGAGGAATTTTATTAATTACGGGATAATACGCGGCGATTTTTACGGCGATCGTTTCGATAAACGCTCCGGCTACTGCCTTAGCCGAGGAAAACGCGTATATTCGTACGTCTCGTTTCCGCGGACATTAAAATGTCGTGACATGTCTTTTTACGGGCATTAGTCGTACGAATAAAGGGATACATTCTTCGCACGTCGCGTTATAACGATTGTGAACTTTTTATCGAGACGTTCGCCATATCGAATGCGCCATTTTGAATCCTCTTTGTTCGACGTTGCATTCGAGCTAAAGGATTTACGAGGACCGGATAAGTAGTGCATACGGTTTTGTCCATGTAATTTATCCGCATACGTTTCGAGTCGAATCGAGAGACGATGTAAGCGTTGCATTTACGAGAGCGACACCGGAGTAAGTGGCACGTACGTAGCTGTCTTTTCTCTCTCCCTCTCCCGCCCCGCCCCCTCCCTCCTTTCTCGAAGCTAGACGATAGGGATAGAGTTGGCAGCACAGATCGATGCGACGATCCTTCGTCCGTTCTCTCGCTCCGAAGCGCGACACACGAGCGAAGGAACGCGCGCACCTATCCAAAGTCGTCTCCTTTTCTAAGCCACGTGAGATACGTGCGGCGCGTGTACGCGCGCCCGCGCAAACTACGCGTCCAACGAAAAAAATCATTCGGTATTACCCGTTTCCTTCGCGATTTTCTTTCTTGTCATATACTTATCGTCGTCTTTCTTCCCTCTACCATCCTTACCTTCATTATTGCGGAAAGGAAGCTTTCATCGTTGTTTCTCGTTGCAGTATCCGGCAGAGGTAACAGCCAGGTTCTTCTCGGAGAAGTCGACATCGCGGTTAGAGACGACGGTTCCGCCAGCGAGATCACCACGGAGGAGCCTTATTTGAAAAAATGTATCGTCGATGGGAACGCCTATTCGCACAGTCAGACGGTACCAACAAAATCTTTAATAATTCGTCTCGCGAGATCATTTTCCATCGTTGCTCTTTTCCTTTTTTCTTTCTTTTTTTCTTTTTTTTTTTTTTTTCGAACGATAATTCATCGGACTCCCGTTTAATTCGCAAAAGAAAACGAATCGAAAACTTTATCCGAAGCGTTTTGTTCTCAAAGGAAGATAAAAGCGAGAAGAAAGGTAAAGTTATTTGGCGCGACGCGCCAAGAGAACGAGCGAATGAAGCATAATATAGAGAACGTCTCCAACATGTCAGGATGGCCGAGCGGTCTAAGGCGCCAGACTCAAGGTTGATACCTTACCCGTTCGAAGCGGGTTCGAGGCTTCTGGTCCTCTCTGAGGGCGTGGGTTCGAATCCCACTTCTGACAAAATTTTTTTTTTTTCGTTTTATCATTATTTCCCATTCTCTATCGACTCGATACGTCGTATATTATCGAATGTAATTTTTTTCTTTTTTTATCGATCATTATATCTATTATATTAAATATCTCTCAAAGCGAAAGATAACGTGCCACGGAGGAGAGTTAAACTTTTCTCCTCGGTCCCTTGGGTCTATGATCTCTATCGATTCGTTTCTTTATACTTTGAAGATCGGTTAAATATCATTTCCTCGTACACGCGCGTTACGAGTTTTGAGAGACGAAGGACTTTTCCGGATAGTCCGTCAACGTCGCGAAAGCGATCTCTTCGTATCTAATAAATTCTGCTAATGGCAAAATTCGAAGCTACCGAAGTATCGGACTCGGACGAATAATAAATAGTCAGGAGCTTTCATGCCGATCGAGACGTATGCGTCTCGAGAGTAATAACGCGGGATTTTTGTGAAAATCCGTGTGTGCTTTCGGATCGTATGTACGTACGCGCACACAGAGTACGCATACGTAAATAGCCGGGCTAGTAGAAGTAATCCCCGTAGTCGCTACTAATTGAAATAGGATGTAGGCATACCCTTATCGGAAAATACCGACGTGGATCTTTGATAATGAATCTGGTAACGTAATAAATTAAATCGCAACCGTGCGCGGTTCGTCTTTGAACGAAAATTTTCTCGTAATTCGATTAATATAACGCGAGTACAAATCTGCACTATCTTCCTTTCGGCAGATTTTAATCGACGTTAATTAAGTTAATCTTTAGCGATCGACGATATCGTCTCGTTCGTACGTAGCATGAAAATTCATTAACATTTATTTGGAAATGCCGGCCCTCCTCCCTGCCCTTAATCTGCTTCAGCAAACAATGCCATTTTAATGCAAACACGGTACACGATATACGCCGACGAAATGAGGTCACGCGAGATTGTAATATCTCGGTTTTACGTATGTACATAAAGCGGCAAAAAACAATAATCTTTCGGTTAATAACGTAACTCCAGCTACCAGCGTCGCACTGGCTCACGCTTTGCCTTATGTTTTATTCATGAAACTCCCTTTTATTCTTAGGATTTATTCGTTGGATTTTTGTCTGCGCGCTCTCCCCCCCCCCCCCCCTTCCTCTCTCCGTTCGTTTCCGTGCGATAATTCTCCAACAATGGCCAAGTGAAATAGGCTTGAAAAGTTCGGACACGAGTGCGACGCGTTCAGAGTACGTCCTAAACTCGAAACTCGAAGAAACAGATTCCAAGGTTTCGAGCGAATTTGTTTCTCGGCTTACTTCGAGGAGGACCTTCTTTTGACCGGAGCTTTCGGTGGGTCGCTATATCGAAAAGTGGACAAAACATGTTCGTCGCTATCTCTCGGGTACGAACAAATCCAAGAAATACCAACTTGTGGAAAGTACGTAAAACGTCTTCCACTTTTTATTATTTCTCCTGTCTCTTCTCCTTCCAACGGCCTACTTTTTTCTCCTTTCTTTTTCTCTTTTAGAAAAGTACGAAAGACATGTATCTCTATCGATAGCCGTATGTTTTGTTCTAGTACGCGTTCTTTCGTCCGGCGAGCGGCAGTCCACCTGTTTATTTTCTTATTCGCTTTACACGTATCTTCGATCGTTTAATGACATCGATTAAAGCGTACTTGGCGATGCTTCGAGCATCTTGTACCCCTCGTATTCCGCCTGTGTAATCGCGCTGTTCGTGCGTCGGAAAGGTCAGGCGATACACGAACCGTCCTCGTAGAAGACAAGGTAAACGATGTACGCAACGTCCGACACGATTTTGACCGATTTTTTTGCAACTCGGATGCTTCGCGAAAGGATGGATTCGTAAAAGCATTCTCGTAAAAATAAATTATTCCCGTAAAATTGATATTACATGCATCTCCGTGCAACGAATATGCGACAGAGACGGGTAATGTCGCCTCGTGCTCCCGCGTCCAATTAGTAACGCAGCAAGTTTCGCCGCGCGCGAAAAGAGGTCGAAAGCTCCCCGGCAATGGCGCTCGTATGTCCTGTCGCAAGATACTTTCTTCCTCCTCCTCTTCTTTAAACGGTTATCGTCGAAACGCGTTTTATTCGCAACCTTTTCTTTTTGCGCTTTTATCTTTACAGAGCCGAGAGAGGAGAGAATTTATTTTACACGCTCGCATAACGTACATAGCAATCTAGAAATCAGATCACCCGTGAAAAATTCCTATTCGCATTATTGCGAACGGTTAAATGCCTGTGTCGTACGACGGAACGACGGTTTAATCATTTGACGAATTTACCGGTACTGATATCATTTCGGTTTCGAAATGCAGAAACGTTGGTTTCCAATTGGCCCGCGTAATAATAATACGGCTGAAGCTGGGTATTATGCAACTATTGCGGTCAGCGAGCTCGCGACAGAGAATTTGGATTTTCGCAATGTGAAAATGACGTTGATATCGAGCGCGTCTTCTCGACAAAGATCGCGCCTATAAAATAACAAAGATTATTTCAAATTTTATTTCACCACCGAAATAATCGCGTTTCGCGATATCGTGTCAATGGTAAATCGTGTTTCTTCGTCGCTCGAAGCTTTCCAATTTCGCGCAATGATCGCTGCCGCAAGAGATAACTGAAAACGGGTGAGAGAGTGAGAGAGGGGGGGGGGGGAGAGCGCGCGGCCGACGCCGACGGTTCGATACTTTGCAATCGACATTTATTACAAAAAAAGAAAGAAAGAAAAAAAGGGAAAAGCAAAAAGTGCAAAATGAAAAATGAAACGAAACCAAACGTGGATAAATAAAAGAGAATCTTTTGCCGTTTCAGATACCGTCATACGACGTCAACTCTCATTGCCTCTGCGTCGCCGGCGAGGTTTATTGTTGGTGGCAAAATTATAATCCGAGTACCGACTCCTCGATCGGTTCTGCCTCGTCATTATCGACGACGTTAGGAAGCAATTATACTCCGATGTTGGAAGTAAGCACGGACACTGCCGATAGTTCTGAAGCTTCTGGTGATTATCTTATCGAAGAAACTCTCGTCGGGCAATCACAAGGACGCGTCGAAATCAATTCGACGTACTCGACTACGCCGTCTGCTCCAACGACGTGCCTCGTCATGGGTACTTGAATTATTTTCTTTCGGAAGAACGTTCGTAAAGAAAATGACGAGATCGAACTTGATCGATCGATGATTCGTCGACGAGTACTGCGACCTTGAAACATACCTTTATTACCTTTATTCGAACGAAACGTTAAAGCTTCTCCTCTCGAACGTACGCGAAATACGTGGAACGTCCCGTTGAAAGATGCATTTAGCGCTAAAACTTGGAAGCTCTTTTTTTCTTTTCGAAAGAGGGAGAAAGCTCGTTGGCGGAGGCCGCGAAAAGGAATCAAGTGGACGAGGAAACGTACCAAAGACGTCTCTCTTTCTCTCTGATTGCAGGAAGGGAGTATCGAGAGGGCGAGGTACTGCCGCATTCGACCGGAAACTGCGTCGAATGCAGCTGCGGCTCGGAGGGTCGGGTCGAGTGTTCTCCTCGAGATTGCGTACCTCTAAGGCCTGAGTTACCGGTCGCACCGGATATACCCGAACCACCCGGCGCTGATTTCGAGGTCTTCGATTTGGCACGAGACCGAGGGATCGACGAGGGATTTTAATAAGATTCTTATTCCTTTTTTCTTCTTCCTCCTTCGTTTCCTTCACCTCTTTCCTTTTTCCACCGTCTATTCGTTCCAGCGAGTGTCGCGATGGCTCTGCTCGTTCCTTTACCAACGTCGTTAACCTTTTAACAAATTCGTTACCCGTCTATATCTCGTCGCTCTCGAAGCAACGATTCCCTTTGAAAAGAAAAGAAACAAAAAAAAACACGCAACGATCTTATCTCTTCTTTTGATTTAGAACAGAGTTCGCGTTCGCAATGGATCATACGGATCACCGCGAGACGAGTGATTCGAGAAAAGATTCGAGAAATCGGCGCCTTCTCTCAATCGAGAACGTGCCTTTCAATCTCTTGCATTTATCGATTTCTTTCTTTCTTTTCTTTTCCTTCTTTTCTTTCTTCTTCGCAGTAACGCCTAGCGTCGACTTTTTCTAAGACCCTTTACGACTCGTAACGATCAAGCGAGATCGTTACACATCCGACGTCTTTTCCAATTTCCACGAACTTCAATCACCTGTTGTTATTACTTTAGTCGGTCGTACCTAATTTTTCTTTGGCAAGAAAAAATGACGAAGGGCGCTTTGCAAAGTGACGGAAGACGTCCCCTGTTGGCAAAGATTTTTAAAACGACACCGAAAGAAAACGATACGACACCGAAGAAACGCCTTCCGTTACTTCGCATGGAAAGAGCTCTTCTCTTTCCAAATAGGAGACTTTCGGTACGTTTAGTGATTTTTCGAGGGATGTTTCCTGACCAAGTAGGAAAATATCTTTTGTAGGGAACGGCCTATGAACGTAATAAGAAGAAAAGGGAGAGGGAGAGAGAGAGAGAGAGAGAGAGAAGAAAACAAAGTAGGAAATCGGCCTACACGATATTAATCGAGAACGAATTTCGTCAGGTAGCTGAGCGAATACACTCGCGCTACGTGCAGAAAAGTCGACATAACTCTCATCTTTATGGATTACGCATTTGTCTTTATCTATTACTCGGATCGTCATACCTTAGACATTTTCTAGTCTAAACATATCGTAACTGTATCTTAGTTGTATCCAAAGTCATCATATCCTATTCATATTCTAGTCATAATCATAGATCACGCGATAACTTTAATTATATCGTATTTCCCTTGCCCGGGATGAGTGTAAAAAAATTATCGAATTAAGATACACGCAAGGCTATACGCACTTGAGTCCAACGAAGCAGTATTATCTATTTTTATATACGTATTTTATTTTTCAGTTCTATATTTTGATTCGATACTTTTCACGCGTACGATGCAATAGTCGCTGATCGGTGCCAGGGACTTTGATCGGTTTTGATCTCTCTTCGTTCTCTTCTTTTATCGAGAAGTATAAAAAAAGGCGGCATACGTTCGTCCGTACATAGTAGCTATAAGTTCCGACGAGGTTACATTATGTATCGCGTATAATAATTTTGGTGCTAACGATTCGACCCTTGTGAATCGTCGTCTCGTACTTGGCTACGATTCGATGAAACCTTGTAAAAATCTTTGCCATATAACGTCTATCGTTTATAAAATACAATAATCCGTGCTCGTATATAGCAGCATTTTCAAAATTCTCTCAAGTAGCGAAGCTGTTCTTGCTGTTTACAAGCGATTCCAATATGTTTTAGGGACACCCTGTATATATATATAAATCCATATGTAGGTATACGTATACGTACGATAGAAACCATACCCATTATAAAAGGAACCAAGTATCGAGATACGACCTACGCGTTACACACGCACACGCACGCACGCACGCACGCACGCGCACGCAGCACGCACGCACGCACGCACGCACGCACGCAGAGGTATTAAAATATATGTATATATACTTGCGAATAAATAGGCGTAGATAACTTTAGTTCGATAGAATTTGGATGTCGTATACTTTTTACAAATGAGTTTTTAGAGTATTTCGTTTGACCGTGTTGAGGATTGCTATCAAACGGTCCCTATTCCGCAAAGATTATTTAGAAGCAAGGAATCGTTCGTTGAAACTTTCGACGGTTTCGACGGCAAGGCACAGAAAATTTTCTTCCGAGCGTACGTGTGCGTTATATGCGCGCCTATGTGCACGTTATACGGACGTGCCTCCACACACGGATACGGCGAATCCTATGAAGAGTTAACGGACTACGCGTTGGAAAAGCTAATTGCGAAAGAAAATGGCCAGAAAAGGGGCTACGATTACGTAATATATTTAGGAACGACGGGAGAGAACATTACCTATAGGTAGTCGTATTATTAGGTAGACTCCAATGTGATATATACACGCGAAAGATAACTTTGTCTAAGAGTTTACAATACTTTTGAAAGGCCTGACCTTTCATCGGGCTCGTTAGGAAGAAACTTAGAAAACGTGGCGTGTACTACGAGTAACGAAAAAACCTCTGTATCCTTCGAGCGAAATTTTGGCCATGTCGCATTTTCTATTAAAACGACGAATATATCCATCGATCGTGCATTCCGATTGCTCGAAAACAAAGAAAGAAGAAAAGAAACGTTGTTTTTGCGAAACAACGATTGGAACGCGATAGGACCACTAACCAAAATGTTCTCGAATCGTACAGAATCAACGAATTAACTACATAGATCCGCGCATGCAACAACTTTGATTCTCGTTAGGATACTTTTATTCGACTATCTTTTAAATAACTTTAAAGACACGATGCTTCGCGTTGTCTCTGAGCTGTCTCCTTTGCCTTTATCAATCGTTGTCGTCGACGTTGCTTTCTTCCGTATCGTGATCCACGAAAGGTTAGTTCGTTGTAAACGCCTATTACGGATTTTAGACAATCCATATCTCTTGTTCCGCAAAGGCTCGATGAGAACAAGCATGAGGATTCGAGGAAAGGAGGGAGAGGAGGGATAGATAGATTTGTAATATAATTTAGTTGCGAATCGCGGTGACGTGCCACGGGACCATCGACGAGGAACGAAGGATGTCGCGCATTGATTTTCCGTTAGTTTTTATATTTAAGTAACGATCTCGTACGTCTTCCAACTTTCCCACACACAGTTATGTCCACCTTGACGTTCGTGGGATCTCCTGTCTTCTCAAAAACAAACGATTGTTGTTCGAATAAAGGAGAATCTTACGATCACGACTTTTTTCTTACCAAACTCTCTCGCATTCCTCTTTCGTACTCCTCGCAAGAATCTGGAAAAATCTTTTAAACGTTAAAAGCAAGTACTTTCGTTCGCGACTCGTTTCGGTCGATCTTTCAGCTTTCGTCTTAGCTCTTTGTTTTACAAGATGGAGCTAGTGACGGTGTCGAGATTCACAAAGATCGCCGGTAAATTTCTCATCGTGGAATATGTACGATTTTATCTTTTATACGTTTTTTCGTTTCCACTTACGCGTATCGCGTCCAAGCACCCAACGCGATACGTACATATATAAATGTATATATATAAATATATATATGTATATTAAGTATATATAAATATATATACGAATATATAGATATATATATATATACGTAAGTACGCATGTACGCGTCGACGTACGAAGGCATATACGCAGAAAATGCAAGCGGTTGGGCAGGGCGCGTCTGACGAGTTTATCAGCGATGTGCAGTTGTCACGAAGCGTTCTTATCGCTATACGGGATGCGTGTCGTCAAACGGTTAGTAAAAACTAAACTAATTTATGTACATTTTGTTCGTTATCGTTTCCTTAGGCGCGTGCGGCGTTCCGTTGGAAATTTCCCCAGCATGCGACAACGACATAACCTCTTTGTACGTTTTTTATGTTGCAGCGACATTGGCTTCCTTTAATTCACGTGGTTGGATATACAGCGATAACGCGAAAGGTTTGCAGCTGTTAGATAATGACTCGACAATATTTCTCGTGGGGATATGCAAATGTTTCATTTGTTTCACGAGTTATCGGCATCAGATGCGTATAATCGAGTTTCTGAAACATTTTTTCCGGTGTACTTGAAACGCCGGAAAGACTTAAATAGAGAAACATATAAATTGGCCAAAGGACTTTACGTTTGGAAAGAGCTCGGAACGCAGAGATGGAAGGAAGTCAAGAATCCTCTCCGTTCCGCAACCTTGTGGAATTGTACGACGGTTTGGAAAATTTGACGACGTGGCCTAGAGTGACACCTTTGAGAGAGTCGACCGAATACGTTTACGAAGGGCACGAGGTACGTTACTCTGGATCGAGATTGAAGAAAGTTGGCAAGGATAAAGCGCCAAGGACGTTGCTTTGTCACGACATGAAAGGCGGTTACCTGGAAGATAGGTAAGGCGGCTAAATTTTGAATCGTTTGATATGCTTTTAGTCGTCGCAGATTTAATGAAATCCCTTTGTGTCAATTGTCAGATTCATAAATGGCTCTAATTCGAACGAGGAGTATCTATTTTATCACTGGAGCGTCGTAGATACGTTCGTTTACTTCAGTCACTATTTTGTGACCATTCCACCTTACGGATGGATCAATGCAGCTCATAGCCACGGAGTAAAAGTGTTGGGTACGGTGATTACGGAGCATGCCGACGGTGGGGTCATTTGGAACCTAATTTTGCGGACCAAGGAAAGCGTGAAACGTTTCGCAAACGCGCTCGTTCACGTAGCAAAATTTTACAAGTTCGAGGGTTGGCTACTGAACGTTGAAAACGGTATTAAACCCGAAGAGATCGATAATCTCGTCTACTTTGTAAAGTATTTGAGCGATCGTATTCACGAAGAAATTGTTGGCTCCGAAGTGATATGGTACGACAGCGTGATCAACACCGGAGAATTGAAGTGGCAGGACGAACTTAACGAGAAAAATAAGTAAGAAAAATCGTCTTAATCGTGTCATTTTAACAGCCGTTAGTCGAATCAAGTTATTCTTTGTCGCAGGGACTTCTTCTTAAGTTGCGACGGAATATTTTTAAACTACAATTGGACGGACTCGCGGTTGATCAACAGTCGTAATCTCGCAAGAGATCTCGAACGAGACATTAAGGACGTTTACGTGGGCCTGGACGTTTGGGGCAGGGGCTGTCCTGGCGGCGGCGGTTTCAATTCTGCTCATGTAAATTGTCCAGTGAAAGGAATTTTCGTTTCTCGTTCGAGAAACGAAACTAAATAATCGAGGGAAGATGCGTTACGTTAGATATCTCTCTGTATTTTCAGGCACTCGAAAGGATACGGAAACAGAATCTATCGGTTGCCATTTTCGCTCCAGGTTGGACGCACGAATATTTCGGGCCCAAAACGTTCGGACAATTGGAGGACATGTTTTGGGCTCAACTCTTTCCTTTCCTATACGTTCATATTCCGATCTACGACAACGAAAGATTCAACACGTCCTTTTGTCGCGGCAGTGGCTCGGCCTACTATCGTCGCGGTATAGTGAGTGAAAACGCGAGTTGTCTCTCTCGCCTTAAGAGCAAAAGACTTTATCCATTCTCTTTTTGCAACCCAGACGCAGCACGAGGTGTTCGACGAGAAGCCGTTCTACAACTTGTCCATGCAAAAAGTGCAAATCTCCGTGGCCGTGCCGCTTTTGAAGATTTTGGGCTTCGCGGAAGAAAAGCCCGTTGACGACGACGACGACGACGACGACGAAAGCTCTTCGAAGAAAGAAGCTCTTTACGTCTACGAAACCGAAAAGAGTTACGTTCGGGTCTTGGGCAACGTGGCGAGTTTTCAACCAAAATCTTTACCCACGAGCGCGAATTATTTCGAATTTTGCAATGAATATTCGTACGAGGGAGGAGGCTGTCTTAAACTGATAACAGGGAATCCTCGCGAATACCACAGGTAAAATATCTTCTTCGCGTTGGATCCTTCGTGACGTACATTATTTCCACACGATCGACAGATTATTCCTGATATACGTCGAGTTCGACCAAAGCATTCAAGGATCCGTCGTTTACAAAGCAGAAGAAGCTAGCACGGGAACGAGCTCGACGATCGACGAACCTACCTTGTTATTGGCCAATGACTCGGGCACGAAGTCCATCGTGCCGTACGAGACGTTCGAGTTGAACGCGAGTTGGAGAAAGTGGTGAGTTTCGCGAAGAAAATAATAGCGCCGTGAACGATCCATCGACGATCCTTCGCTACTTTCAGCGTCTACCTGACCGACATGAGGACCGTCAACGAGATCGGAGTGAAGTTCTCCAGAGAGGGTAGTCGTTACTTGGGGGAGATCGTTTTGGAAGGGAAGCGTCGACGATACGACGGTGAGTTTTAGGATACGGCTAGGTGTTAAGATCACGCGCGACTTTGAGAAAAAGCACGCTCGACATTTTCCTCGACGTTCGACCTACGACGGTACGTGCCGACGATCTCCAATTTGTACGGGTTCGTTCAACTCCAGCTTATTAGCCGCGTTACAATGTCGATTCGCTCACGCTTGTTTACGGGAATCATAGGTGTGGCGCCTACGCGAAACGAACGGTACTCGCGGCCGCCGTACCCGCCGAACGAACGCGATACGCGCATATAAATACGCCGCGCATATGGCTGACTCGACGAGCCTTGACCCGCAACGAATTTTACATTCCTCGCCATTCCATCTGGATTCACGACGCTTTCGTCGTCGGAAAGTCATGCTCGAAACGAAGTCTTTGCGGGCGTACTCGTTTAGTTACTTGGGCAAGCGCGATTAAGCGTTGCGACACGGGGAAGCCTTGCGAAACTCGCGTTGCTACGAGGAGAGGAGTCGGTTAAACGTAGAAATCGCATCGCATTTCTCGTTCCTCCTTGGGTACGCGATTGAACTTGGGTCGCCTCGTTCGTTCGCCCGTCTCTTAGTTTTCGAGGAAGGAAGAGGAAACGTTCTCGAGCGGGCGGGTCGACGCTCGTAGAGAAACGGCGAGCGTTATCGATTCGTTGAGATTCCATGGGCGGGCGAGCCGACCCGAATCACGCCAGTCCCTGTCGCAAGATAGACCCGTCCTCGGTAATCGGAGAGTGTTCGAGGGGGCGCGGGGACTCGTTGACATTCCTGCGGTCGCTCGCTCGAGTTTTCGCGCGGCCCCGTTCGCGTTCTATCGATTCTCCCTCGCGCGATTGCGCCTATTTCGTTCGCCCGTTCGTCGTTTCATCGATCGCAAAGAACCCGTCCTACCTTTTACTTTTCGACGTATGCACTTTGCACGTACGCGCACGCGTCGTCCTTCCAGCGGCAGGGAAATGTAAACGAATCGAATCGAATCGAATCGTTTGCCGGTCGAAGCGAATTACGAACGAACGAAATTGAATGAAACTACTCGTCCGTGTGACCTATAGGAGACGACAAGTCGCGGAGCGATGAGAGATGCCGTTTCGCGCTCGTAGGATGAGATCGGAGCGTTTTCCTGCTTGGCCAAGGCGAGCCGGTTGGGCGTGTTACGGTGCAGAGACAAGGGCGAAGGTGCTCAAAGCGCCTGCCCACGAAGCTGGGAGAGAGGGAGAGAGACAAGTCGCGAGCCGGCGGACGAGGAAGCGTTTAGTCGTTCGATCCGTTCCAACGGGCCATTACGTTCCTCGATTTTGTAAACTCGATCTTGCACCTCTAGACGATGGAAAAGAATCTTTGCGATCGTCCCGGTCGGACGGGTCGCTCCACGTTCGCGTTCGATTTTCAGAAGAAAAAACCTCTTTCTCGAAGCGAGCCATCGGCGAATCGGGTTACGAGCGTAACGACGACCGTCGCAGTCACGTTTTACTTTCGCGGCGCCATGACGAGATACGGCGGGCCGTCGCTCGTAGGAACGTCGCGCGATGGAATGCAAACGTACGCGATCCATCGCGGGGAAGGAGGTCCGTTGGTCTTGCACAGGTAAGTTCGTTGGCCTACTCTCTTAACCGTTTCGATCGCGGCTTCACGGCTTCCTCCATTGACGCTCTCTCGCTCGCTCCGGCGATCCTTTCGAGATTCGCTGCCTTTTTGAGATATCTCTTTTCCTCGATCCCCGATCCCCGATCTTAGAGCACCTGTACGCGACGAATCGATATCGAAAGTAAATCCGACGGTGAAATTCCGTCGGCGGTTAACGTAACTCCTCGACTCTCCGTGACGTTTCTCTTCGCCCTTCCCCGTCGTTCGAGTCGTTTCCGTCACGCGCGTTCGTTCGCGATTAGAAACGCCGTCGCGATTGGGAATCGTTCGACTCTTCTTTCGTCTTTCGCGGTCGGTGGCTTTTCAAGAGAAAAGAGAGACCGAGAAAACGAGTTTGTTAACTTGGAAAGTTAACGGCATCGTTCGTTAAACGAAAAATTCACCGCTTTCCTTCGAGACCTCGTTGGAGCACCTCGATCGGGGTGGGTCGGGCTCGACCGTGGGAAAGAGGAGTTTTAGAATTTCAAGGTCGTTTTTCGTCGGGGGTAGCGTCTGTCGAATCGAGGCGAGGACTCTCGCGTAGAACTTTTTCGGCGAACGAGCAAGTTCGTGACGGTGCCACCACCGGAAAAGAGCCGCGAGGGAACGCGAGTTTGCTCGCGTACGTCCGAGCGTAGCCGCGAAGATAGCGACGCGTACCTGTCGGATTTCGACGGATACTTATGGATCGAAGGAAACTCGTCGGCACTCGCTTCTCGCTTTTTTACGAGGAAACGATCGAGATTCTGGAACGGCCGAGCGGAACGAATATCGCCACGGACTCGCCGGCGGACGTCGTCCTCTCCGTCTTTGTCGTCTCTGTCTCGTCGAAAGTCCGGTTAAAATATCGCACCGGATTTCCGAGAGGCGAACGTAGGAAGCGAAGCGAGACCCGTTAAACGCGCAACGAGGCTCACCGATGCCAGAGGAAACGGTGTCGCGCCGCGGATCGAGCATGGATTTCGCATCCGTCGATTCGCAAAAGCGATCGGTCGTCTCGCTTTTGAAAAGGTCGGATCATCTCGTCTCCGACTCGAGACGCTCGCTCGCCTGGTTCGCGATCGTTTCCCACGTCCGTCGGTTTCTAACGAGCGGCACTTTCCTTACCACCGAGCTAGCTCCAAGCGGGCTCTCCAGGTCCGCAAGAAAATGGCGACTCACGAAGGAACTTTCGCTCCTGGATGCATGCATCTGGATTCTCTTTTCCTTTCTCGGCCATGAATTTACGACGAAAATTTCTTTCGCTTTGGTTCGTTCCCTCCCGAGCCAGCAGCAAAGAATTCGGAAAAATCGAGGGAAATTGTCGAGTATCCTTCGCTTCTCCTGGAATCGATAAGTTGAAGTGTGCGCAAACTCGGGACGAACGATTCACGAGCGTCGGGGCGTTTGACCTCTCTTGCACGCCGCACTTGCGCATTTCTCTCGCGTAAGTCGGGCTTAGAAAGGCGGAGAAACCTCTGGAAGATCGGAGTTTGCGCGCAAAGGCTTCATCTCGCTCGCCGAGTATCGACGTGTACCGGCGGTTGGACGGTAACGAAGCTTCTGCCCTCCTCAGTCGCCATTTTCGCTGGAAACGAAAAGGTCTTGACTCTTTCCCTCTTCTTTCTCTCAGCGCGCATATTCAAGGGAGGCCTTCCGATTCCTCCGCTCGTTCGAGTTTATCGTTGAAGCCGTCGGGAAAGAAACCTCTTCCTCCCTGGCCGGTCATCGGTGGCCGGTTCGGAGGAATCCGCAGATCCTCCAGGCACCTGTGTTTATCGTCAGCTATGCGCGAGGAAGCAACGGCAGCGGTAGCGAAAGAGGAATAAGAAGAGAAAAAGTTCGAATTCGCCGCGGCCGGCTGCGGTTCGCGAGTCGGCGAACGGGAGATATGCTCTCCGACTTTGCTCTCGAGCGAGCGCGAGGCGACGCGAGCGTTATGGCTCTTTATCGCGAGAAGAAAACTTATTAGACGTGCGCGGGCTAATTGCGAGGAGGAAAGGCATCGCGCTCGAGCGAGCCCGACCGCGCCCGGCTCTCTGTAACCTGTTACGCGCGAGAGGCCGCCTAACGTTTTCCACGGGACGAACGAGCGCGCTATCGGATTTGATCCGAAATTTCATCCGGCGGAGGAAAGAGAGCCAAGGATCGATTCCTCGAAGGCAGGCACCTTTGGGAATCGTTCTTTCTTGGCTATCTTTCCGGACGAGCCTTGATCGAGTGGGCGACGGTGGAGGAGCAGATTCCGATTCGAAAACGTCCCAAACGAGCGCGTTACAATGGGCAAGGATAACCGCGTGGCTCGCGAATATAAAATCTCGCCGTGGCAGGTTGAAAAGGAGGGAAAGGTGAACGAAGACGGCGTCGTACGGTGTACGGCGAGCGGGAAAGCGGGATGGAAAGAGGAAGGGAAAAGAGAGAGGGAAAGGGAGAGAGACGTTTGGTACAACACTCGCGATTCCCCTGTTGCCTCTAAACGTTCCACAGTCACAGTACGGACGTGCGATCGATCGGTCGGCGATCGCTCGAGCGCGCGTGCTCCCCGAGTGTTCCCTTAAAAGTGTCCTTGATATCGCGCGACGTTGGACGAGACGACCCGAGCGACTTCGATCGATCTCCATTTTTCTAATTCCTCGAGCTCGGACCAACGAGGGATAGCTCGTCCCGCCGTCGTCCCCGCTCGACGGTCTTTTCCCGAAGGTTCGGAGGAATTTCCTCTTCTACGAAGAGTAGACTCGTGATTCAGGGTTCGTAAAGGAGGATCGACACGCTTCTTTCTTGCTTAATTTACAGATCGTTGCGAGTCGGCGGACTGTGCCAACCGGATCAGCGACTACACCGTGTCTATTGACCTTTCCCGAGCGAGCCAGCAACGCAACGAGTAATACCACGTCGATGTAAGAGTGAGATCGGGAAGGGAGAAAAACCGATAGAATCGAATTGCGAATCGCCGTCATCGCCGATTTCTCGAGTCGACGAATGGATATGTAAGCGAGAAGGCGCAAGACAGTCGAAAAGATCGATATAAGGGTGGGGCTGGGAGAAGATGAAGGAGAGGACGAACGACGCGACGATGGCCTTGGACTCGACCGTCAGGAGTCAGGACTCGAACGATTCGAACGAAACCAAGGACTCTAGCAACGTTGGCTCGAAGCCGGAAAGTTGTATGGAGTCGAAACATTCGAAGGAGATACTGATATCGGAGAAACGTCAGAAGCAACAGAGGCAACGTCACAGGCAGGAACGACGCGACGAGAACGAGGGAACGACGAAATTGGGAAACGCCGAGGCCAGGGACGATTCCAACCCTCTCATGTTCGCGTCCTGCGGACAATTGTTGCTCGGTAAGTTCGTCGAAGACGAGACCGATGGCTCCGAAGGTAGTTTTTTCATATTTATTTTCTCGACGATGATTCTCTTTACGATCGTTGCCGCGGCACGATCTCGGTTAATTCGATCGACGCGCTGATTACCGTCTTGACGATAGAAAAGAAAATATCCATTCGCGTGACACGCACGAGTTTCTACGTCGCGATGCTGTCGATCTTAAGTAGACTAGAAAAAAGAAAAACTCTTTAGAAAGAACCGACGCGCGCGCATACAGAAAATGGCGTAAAAGTGAAAACATTTCACTTAGAAAGTTATAATCGCACGCGTTAAGCCCGCATTAGGATCCGTAAGATCCGTAAACCGTGAAACATCGACGAGTATCGCGAGTTGGTGCATTTTCGTTCGTCGAAAGAAAGGACTCGTCCGACGGCGCGCGCATTCCTTCAGGTGTCGTCTTGGTCGTCTTTGGTGTCCTGGTATTGATCCATGGCGCTTCCTTGGGAGGATCGGGCGCAGGACTATGGGCTGGAGCAGGCGCATTGGTGGCCGGTGCCCTGGGCGTGGTAGCAGCTTTGGCGAGTTCATCCGGCAGGACGAACTATGGATTTTCGACGGCTCACTTGGCCTCCAGCTTGGTGGCTCTGGCGCTGTCAAACATGGCCGCCATCACGGCCCTTACGGCGGTCGTAAGGGACTCTCAAAGGACTCCGGAAGTTACTCTCTTGACCCTTCCCGTAAGGATCGCCGTTTCTTTCGAAGAGCTTCTCCTTTGGTATCTCCTTCCGTCGAGTCGCTCGAGCACCGATTAACGTTGAGCCGAACCCTTATCGATGACCTCCTTTTCCCCTCTTCCATCTTCCGTCCCGATTAACGCGGTAACTCGCGAGTTACTTCGACTACCGTCTTTGCTTACTCGCAAAGGAGACGATCGTCGGAGAAAGTTATCAATGCCAAGGCTAAAATGCGGTCATGAAGCACCATTATGGAATTTCAGAGATAGTCTCGCTGCTCCGATCACAAAATGGCTGTGCTCGAGACAAAATGGCAGCGAGACTCCGCGTCGAACTCCGGTTATCTCGATTGCTCTCGGAAGCGATATCGACGGAAGGATCTGTCGATTCGTGAAAGACGTCTTTCTGATCTCCTTCCTTTTTCTTTTTTTCTTCCTATCCCAGGGCGAAGAGAACAACGTGTTGGAGATGGAAGGTGGTTGGGCCGGTCTGTTAGCCAGCATCGGCTTGCTGATCGGCAGCGTCGCGGAACTGCTTATCTCGGGCTACACGTGCGTGACCCTAACGCCGAAACTCTGTAGCTGTCTGAGGTCGACGAGTCAGCCGGACGAGAACGATTGCGTGGACGGTCGGTTGAAGACTCGTAATATGGTGCAACAGTGGGTCGTCGCACAAAATCACGTGCCCAAGAATCAACCGATCTACGTCGTTCAGCCGGTGATGCCGGTCCATCCCTTGATTCGGGTAAGTCTCCTCCTCGAGAGTGTTCCAAGCATCGAAAACGGTCGTCGAGTTGCTTCTAGTAAAGGGTTCGGGTCCAAGTGTCAGCGACACGAGTAAAACTAGAAAGTTCGGACGTCGATCGCCGCGCGAGGGAAACTCTGGTCCCGTCGCAAGAGCCTCCGGCTATTTCGGCGCCTACATTTCGTTCCTCGTCCTCTCCGGCGATTCTCTCGCGCGGTCTTTTCCCAACGAGAACGAATGTCCCTTATTCATCCTTTGCTATTTTTCTCGTTGCAGTCACCGTACGGAGTACCTGCCGCACCAGGAAAGTATCCAGGATTCATCTCCGCAACGCCGATCGCTATACCGCCCGCACCTTACGGTCCAGTCTCCGTAATTTCACACGTCCCTTGTGCTCAGCGACCGCCGTCGCAAATGGTCAGCGTTGCTAAGTTCGTTTAAATGCATGCGTGTGCGCGTATTAAGGCCATACGCGTAGAATCGACGCGCGTTTGTACGACCCATCGTCTGTCGTTTGTCCCATAGATTCGGCTGAAGCAGAAGCGTCACGGTCAACCGGAACAAGAGGACACCGTCGAAAGGAAACGACCGTCGGAGGGGAAAAGCGAGTTGAAGAGAGTATCCTCGATCAGCGAGGACCAAGTTGACCTGGCTCAGACCTACACCGGCTTGGACAAAAAAATTTCCGAAGAATTTATCTCCATCGCAATGGATCCAGATAGAAAGTCCAAAGCTTCGAGTCATCACGGCAGCGAAGTCGGCGTCGCGAAGAACGCGCGAAACGTTACCGACTCGGCGTTACTCGTTTAAATCTCTTTCGTAACAGCGAGGCGCGTTCGACGATCGCGCGTCCGTTGGAAAGACGAGGGAAAGACCGGCCGAGAAGAGTTCCGACAGGAGGACGCGCAACCCAGACCACCAGCCTCTTAGACAGCGTCCCTCGTTGAGTTTGTGTCCTGGAATCGACCAAAAATCGTATCTTTTCGATCCGTGATCGTCGATCGACGAAAGAAGGCGATTCTGCTTCGGAGACTGCACGCTTTCGGAGAATCAAATTTTCCTTGAATTCGCTACGAATCGATACGTTCGACGAGTCGTTTGCAATTTTCGGCCTCTTACGAACCAAACGGTCGATGAACGTGGAATCGAACGAAGAAACGAACGACGCGCTCCAATTCGATTCCGTCGGTTGCTCCATTGTATTTTCTACTTGTACAGATATTCCTTCTCCTTTTTTAAGACGGGCGTGCAGTTTCCTGCAGCTCTCTCGTGTATATACGTTTGTGTCAACAGTGACGACCACGACGACGACGACGACGACGACGACGACGACGACGACGATGATGATGATAATAACAGCAATAACAATGATAATAATAATGACGACGACGACGACGACAATAATAACGGTGATAACGATTAACGACTGTACCGAATATGGCAATAAGAGTAACCACGATGGTATTAATGCAATAACGTTGATGAAATATATATTATCTACGACGAGGAAGAACGCGCGCATACGCGGGAAGCATGCGCGCACTTTTATATTTTTGCGTCAACGTCGTCGACGTTGTACGTTGCTAAATGTAATAAAATATATGGAGAAAGTTTGTAAAAAGGACTTTGCCGAAGACGATGGTATCTCGTTAGAAACGCTCGCCTCGAAGAATCGCACAGGTATCCTCGGAATTGGCGCATCTCTGATAATCGATGTAAAGGTCGTCGATGATGGACAAGTTTCGTTTGTAAATTCTCCGCTGCTCGTTCAATTCTCTGTCGAGATGTTTCTTCTCCCTTTGCAAGATCCGCGGTACCTGCAATTCCTGCGCCTTTCTTTCCTTGGCCAAGCACCGAAATTTTTCCAAATAAATTCTAAGCTTTGCGTTCTCTTCCTGCAAACGCGACAACTCTTTTTTGAGCCACTGTCCTCGTATGAAAACTTGATGAACGAGTTTATCCGTCGTATCGGGCTGCTCCTTCCTTTCTTGACGCTTCTAAACGACGTTAAAGCAAGCGCTCAATGTCGCGGTTACCAATCGCGAGTCTAACGCCGAAGGATTACCGTGACGATCAATTTCGAAAGTTTCTCCCTGTCTTTGCCGTCCGTCAACCAGTCGAAGTCGGGAGAGATCTCGTAGAGGCGTTTCTTGATTCTCGTTATTCTACGAGCCATCGTTTCGGACAAGGTTCGAAATCGTTCCTTGATGTCGCTTTGCGAGTGAATCATCACGTCCGCTTCGTCCTGTATCTGTGGATACGTACGTGTACGCGTCGGACCGCGTCCGTTAGCAACGATAGAAAGCAGTAAACTATACCCGTCGATCGATGGAATCTTCCACGATCTCTCGAAAATACTGCAAGTTCTTTTCGAAAGTTTCTCGAAGAGCCGCACCGCCGTCCTTCACGTGGTGCATCGCGTTGAAGACGAATTCCGCCGTGTTCCCTATGTCGCCGCAACGTACCCGCTGGATAACGTCCCGTATGCCGGTAACGTCGTTCTGTACGGATCAAAGATGTCACTTGCCTCTGGCGCTAGCAGCCTCGCAGAGTTCTCACGCATTTCTCGTTCGTTTACCACGGGTTCGAGTTGCCTCGCGAGACTTTTTCTCGTAGATGGCACTCTCTGCGGCGGGTCGAGAGCGCGGGAGGGAGAAGCCGGGGAGATCGTTCGAATTCGTCGTGAGCGGATCGTCGGATCGTCGGATCGTCGGATCGTCGGATCGTCGGATCGTCGGATCGCCGGATCGTCGGATCGTCGGATCGTAGGACGAAGGGATGTGGACACGTTAAAGGCAGATTAAACGGCATTAGATTCTATTCGATCGAAACGTACCAAAGTCGAGGAGGGGGCGGTCCGACATTTTTCGGAATAACGTTGGAATTCGGGCGTTTCCCCCAGGCAATCTTCCCCAAGCTCCATCGTTTCGACGCCGAGCATCGCCCGGGATCCTTCTCTCTCTCTCTCTCTCTCTCTCTCGTCTACCTCCTTCGAGCGTATCGAGGACAGCTTTTCGATCCGCGATCGTTCGACGGCAACGAGGAAAGGAAAAAGCGAGGAGCGCGCGCGTGCGGGATTTCGACGTGGATCTTCCTTCGAGAGATTCGCGCGCTCCTAGCCTTCCTCGAGTCGCCTCCTTTATCTTTTTTTCGATATCGAGAACGATCTCTCGAAACGCTCGACGTTTATTTTCATCGATGCCGGCGAAATCGATTCTTTTCTTTTTTTTTTCCCTTCCCTTCCCTTTCCTTTCTTTTCTTTCGACATTTTCTCCGACGAAGGAGCAACGCGTCCGCGACTCTTGCGCTCCGTGCGGACGGCGGCGGAATTCGTTTGATCTAATGCCGTTTAATCTGCCTTTAACGTGTCCACATCCCTTCGTCCTACGATCCGACGATCCGACGATCCGGCGATCCGACGATCCGGCGATCCGACGATCCGACGATCCGACGATCCGACTCGTGGAACTATCCGAAGGGATCGATCGAGACGGGTCGAGATGCAAGGATATAGGAGAACGTGCGCCGATTTCAACGTCGAGGCACGACGTTGCGATAAAATATATCCCCGTGTAATAGCTGCTCGATATAATGGGATATAATGGGGCCGTACAGCGCGGTAGACGCGAGGCGAGGCGTTATTTATGTATGGGAAACGCTTGGTCTACGGATATCGCGCGATCACGTGACCCTTTCGCAACGAGAATCGACTCGCTTCCTCGATAACGCGATCGCTGCTATTAACGGTCTTTTCGCCGAGAGAGCTTCTACGGAACCCGTTTCGATCTCGCCCGAAGGATCCGCCAAACGAATTCCCATCCGGCGACAACGAGTCCGATCGAAGCTTCGAACCGCGACCAACTTTCAACGGCGAATTTGTCCACGAGAAATTTATCGACCGTTCGTCGTCCGCACGCGGAACGACCCTCCTCTTGGTTTTCTCCTTCGATGTTCCCTGGCCGATCGCGCCTCGCGGCAAGGACCGGTGGTCGCGTGGTCGCTCGGCGGCAAGCACCTGTCTCGCGAACTGAACGTCCCGGTCTGCTCCGGGAGAGCGGCTGGCAGAAGGCTGTCAGCTGCGTGCGTCGGCAACGGCAGCTGACGACGAGCAGGCATCGTCGTTCCCCCGAGTTTTCCAACGCGTTTTCGAATCCCGATCTTAACGCAATCTCAGCCTCTCCCTTCCCTCTCTCTCTTTGTTTTACGATGTTTGGATAGATCAAATATACCGGAGAAACCGCGTCCGATCGGGGGTCGGTACAGCGGTATAAGTGCCTTCGATCGCTTAAAGCTACTAATATAACCAATGCTAGTGATACGATTACGGCTAGTGATGCTACTAGAGCTAGTAAAACGAGTAGATTAGATAAGATAGTAATAAACCACGGCTAGTAATGCAACTGAAAGTAATGGAAGAAATAGGCCTAGTAACCGAGCTAAATCTACGAAGGTAAATAGAGTTAATAACAAAACTAGGGTTACTAACGAAACGAAGAATAATAACAAAGTTAAAGCTACCGATGAAACTAAGCCTGATGACAAAAATAAAGTTATTAGTGCAACTAAAGCTAATAATAAAGCTAAAATTATTAATGCAATTAAAGCTAATAATAAAATTGAGACTACCAATTCAGCTAAGCCTAATAATAAAATTGGGAATATTAATGCAACTAAGGCTAATAATAAAACTGAGACCAATATTAAAACTGAGCCTAATAATAAAACTAAAGCTAATAATGAAACTATGCCTAACAAGAACATCATATATTCTGAACAACCCGACCCTAATATGCCAAGTACTTATATGAGAGCAGCTAGAATAAGTGATAGTATGCCTAGCAATTTTAAGGGTCGTAACAAAGTTGAAGTTAAGGATGTTCTTGTAGTAGGACAAGATATAGCTGAAGTTGGTGATCATATTCATCGGATAGCTTTAATTAACAATGGTATGAGGATAAAAGAAAGGACAACTAATGCTACACTTACTGATAAATTAGATAATAAAAATAACATTGATCCATCAGCGAAAACCAAAAACCAATTAAAAAATACCACCAACAATACAAACACCGATATTACAAAATATTATTCACAAACGAAAAACACAAACACCAATAATAATGTTCCGCGAACATACGACACGAAACGTTACAACAACTCTTCTACTGATGAAGGTGGAAGTTACTATAGCTATCTATTAGTCATTTTCGTCCTCATTTTGGGGCGATTATGGAGTTTTTGATCACTTTATAACGATTTCTTATATTATATATAGAAAATATTACAACTTCCACTTTCAACAGTAATTGTTATATATTATGGTTATAGATTATAAAAATATAAAATAAAATATATTTTGAGAGGTTTATTTACAAAATTTATTGTATGATTCATTCGTTCGTTCGTTCGTTCGTTCGTTCGTTCGTTCATCCATCCATCCCTTCCATTCATTCATTTATGTATTCATTCGTTTATTTATTTATTTATTCATTTATTTTTGTAAATTCAATATAAAAATAGGAGTAAATTAGATACTTCAATTTAGATACTCTCAATTCATTTTTACGCGTAAAGAGTTACATGTTGAAATAATTTATTATCAAATTAACATATAGCAATAGCGCTTGCTATTTTTAGATATTTTTGTTGTTGTTGTTGTTATCGGTCCATAAAAAGATTTATTCGTCAAAAGAGATTAGAAAATTTGAGTGTAATTCTTTTGAACGTCTGATGTCATCATATTAAAAATTGATACATTATCGCAGTAATTTTTAGTAATAGAATTTTGTCATTTTAATGTTTCTTTTTCTTTTTTTTTCTTTTTTTGTAGATCAATTGAAAAAATTTTTCAAATTAGGATAAATCGAATTCAAACGAAAATAGGAAAATTTATTTCTACGTTATTAATCATTTTTTTTTCTTTTACTTGTTTTTCATAATTAAAACATGACAACTGATCTGATATTTGGTCGCACTGATGCTGGGCTTATTTAAAAACCTAGTAAAGGATTTATTAATTAGAAGAGATTGATAGTATGAATACTATTTTTAAATGTTTCTCTCCCTTTCTCCCCCCTCCCTCTCCCCTATCCACTCACCCCCATGCCCATACCATCCCTCTCTTCCCTCTCTTTTTCTCTCTTTGATTCTTTAGTAAATAGTAAAAAATTTCCAAACTCGCAGATCTAACGTACGAATTTGTTCTATTTTCAAATCTATTAATAGATAAAGTATAAATGAAACGATAGAAAATATTTCGTGATCCGTACGCTGTGTTAAATATATAACATTTTTTTTGAAACTAATTTTTAAACGGACAAGAAAAATAAAGAAAAAAGAGAGAAAAGAAGACTAATTAAAACTATTAACCAACCATTTCAAGGCAATTAAACTTTAGAGAGCAAAAGATTAGATAAGCAGCATTTAAAAATATATCCATCTTTGCTATTTATATGGTTCGTAATAATAACTAAATACTTTTAATACCGGTGTTTTCTTTAGCTCTTTTGATTCGAAGCAGTTTACGACTAAAAGAGGCGGGTACGGTAACTATCCTGAAACATTCATGAAAGTGTAAACACAACGGGCAGTTTTTGTAGAGAGATACAGATCAGTTGTGGAAGACTTTCATTTAACTTTTAAATAGAAACGATAATTTTACGATAACAATTTTAATGTGCAATCTTTAAAAGAATTTTTTTCCTATACAGTAATAGTATAATATTTAAATCATAATATGCGTAAATCTTTTTTGTTTATCGTAGATGACATTTTCAATATTTGATTTTTTTAATGAAAATTCAATATGTTAACTCTACAATTTTTTTATAAATATCTCTTTTTCCTTTTTTCCGTTTCGTTAAAATTATATATATATATATATGTATATATACATTTCTTTTTACGAGGCGCGGACCCTCCTCCCCCCGAGGCGAGATCGTCCGTTCTTAGGCGAGAGATCTCGAAACGATACGATGCGAGAGATTTATAGCGGCGACGATCGATACGATGGTTTACCAACGATTGATTCGAGATCCTCCGATCCGTCTTATTCGCTTCGACGTCTTACAGCAGCCAAACTCGCCTACGCGTTGGCGCTGGTAACAGAGATTTAAAAAAAAGGGGGATACAAGGGGCTAGAGAGGCAGACACGTGACCGAGCGCGTGTTACAGCTGCACGTTCGTAGTTTGTAGCGGTTTCACCGTAACGGCTGCGGCCGCACCGTAGCAGCTTCAGTCCACGTTGAACCGTCGTTGGCGTACGTCGGCCACTCGGGAGTGGTCAGGACCGTGTACCGCTCTCTCTCTCTCTCTCGCGAGTCCTTCCGTCGATACGACGACGAGTATACGGTCGTTAACGAGGAAGGATCCCTCGATCGTCTTGGCGAGAGCGATTCATCCGTGCCCTCTCGACGCTCTTGCGATGATATTTTGAGGATCGCCGAAGAGAAGAGCGATATCCGAGGAAGAAATTAGCGAGACGATGCTATCAACGAGGGAATCGACGATCGCCTTGCTCGTCGTCTTCGCACTGATCCTATCCATCGACGTAAGTTCCAAAATATTTCCCGACCTATCGTTTCAGATTTCGTCTCTCGAATTTAACGTCGCACGAAGAGCGAAACGTACTTTGCATACCGACTATCCGACGAGCGGACGGACACAGGATGCAAGTTGCGTAAGGCGGAAACGATGATTCTTGACAATTACAACGCGATCGTTAATTTTCGCGTTAACCGACTCGCGCTATGAGACTTTTCGCTTCTTTTTCAGGCAAATTGCCTCCCGACGATAGGCTAGGGCGAACGAAAGGAGAGAGAAAAAGGAAAGAAACGAGAAATTAGAGCGATAAAGAGAGAGAAGAGAAAAAGAAATTCAAGCGATCTCATAGGAACGCTTCCTTTGGAGTCGCGAAGAGGCGAGATCGTTTGTTGGATAAGAGAGTGGTTCACATGAAACGCGCATCCCCGTGACGACAATAGGGTCGGAGCGCGAAGCCGAGGAGGGAGAGAGAAGGGTTGCGCGTCTTGAGGTCGAGCGAGAAAGATCAGGGCTGGTCAAAAGTCCGTGCGATTTGTACTAACGAAGCCTGCGACTCGTGGGAGCCGATTCTAGAAGTGGTAGTCGCTATATCCTGCTTCTCCTCGTGCCTCTTTGCATGTACTTTTCCATTCGTAGGCGAACGAGATAACTGGCCCCGGATTCGTTAAACTTTGACTTTCTGCCCGACTTCGAGTTTAAGCCTTCCAACGATTCCTTTCGTTCGGTCTCCGTGAAACGTAATAGCGTCGTCGAGGTAAATATCATCGTCGTTACCGTGACACGCGACGAAAACGCGAAAGACGCTTTTACTCGCAAAATTTTAATAATCGCAACGATTCTTATTTCAAATCCTTTGAAAGACCTCAAATTCGTTTAATTTTTTGCGCTCCGTTTCTTTTTTCTTTTCATTTTTTCAAACGCGGTATCTAACGACATACTACAACTTTTCCGGGTTAAGCTTGCCCCAGTTTAACCATTCACGTCGGAACAGTTTGAAAAATTAATTAAAAAGGAACTGCATCGAGGTGTTTGTTAAACGCCGCGAACGAGCGCCTCGTTTCGTTCGACGATAGAAATTTCTAAAGATTTATTTTTTTCTTTTTTTGGAGAAAATCAACATAAATTCTTTTTTCGGACGAGTACCGGCGCTTTTCATTACTCTCGTCTTACAAAGTCGAGAGCGCGAGAGTCGGAGTTTAATCGAGTACTAACCTACGTCGCCCGTCGTCCTTATTATCGTCATTTGTCGTCGTATCTCTTTACCTTCGCACAGGTTTTACGTAGGAAGATCGGTTAGGTCTGTTCGACGCACACCGGTTACTCCGCTCTTTGGAATTACTTTACCTCCCTAACGCGCGGCTCTTACAAAATCAAAGCCGAAATGCAAATGTTCTCTCGGGCTCTCGTTGCGAACGCTTGAAAAGCTTTTTTCTCGGTCTGACCTATATCGCGCCAGTCAAAGCTACGAAACTTCTTCCTTCTCTCTCTCCCTCTCTCTCTCTCCGCGTTTTCTTTCCCTCGCTCTTCGCTCCCGGCGAGTTACAAGTCACAGCTCGTCGAGATAAAGAGAAGCGCGCCTCTCGGCGCTCGGACGCGATTGCCAAATATATTTCGGCGTTTCGGACGCTTGTCCGATTCGCTCGGGAACTCGGTACTCCGTCGGGATCTGATCGAAAGCCCAGCGATCGCTTCGAAAGTTGTTGCGAATATGCGTAAAACGCACGCGCGTGTAGAGGCAGCAAGTCGAGAGCGATCGCGATTTCGTCGTTTCACGCGCGAGCGTACGTGCATTCGTCCGTCGTCCCTCGAAAAAACTCTGCGACTTCTGTCTCGGAAACGTTCGAATGATGGAGCGAGATGGATCGAAAAGTTGATCTTTGCCCGCGTAAAAGGAACAAAGGACGGAGAAGAAGAAAAGAGGATCTTAGCCCTTAGGTGGATCGATTTGCTGTGATTTATGATTTTTTATAGCAGACGAATTTCCCGCCCACTTCCTTTTTAAGCCGAGGGCTAAAACTCGGTATAGTAGGTATACGAGCGTGTACTCGTCGGGTACGTGGCGGTCGGGCTCGTTCGAGAAACAATGGGCCTGTACGAGTTTCGTAGATAATTATCGAAGCAGCTGCTACGGCATTCGTTCGACCCTCGAGCAAACGAACCATTTCGACTTTGACTCGCCGATAGCGCGTCCCCGCATAGCTCCATCGTTATTAAATCGTAGACGCGAGTCGTGCGATCGATTTCGAGAATCGGCGAAGATCGAGGATATCGGGACGATTCGCTTCAGTAAAAATTCCTCCTTTCTCACGCACTCGTCTCGACGGGTCTTTCGCTTCCGCGCGTCTCGCACGGTCGCTTTCGTCGAGAGGGATGCATCCCTTTTTCTTGCACGCGCCGGTGCATAAAGCGACGCGGGAGGGGAAAGGGGAAACTTTTCGCTTCTCGATGGCCCAACGTTCGCTCGTCGTTTCTTCTTTTACGGCCTGGGCAAGGAAACGACAGAAAAGGGGGAAAAAAAATAAAACACGCGCAGGAAGGTACAGGACGGCAGTCGCGACAATTACAGCTTCCGGTTTGTCCGCCGTGCCGGAAGTTTCTATTCATACTCGTCACTGCGAGCGCCGCGTTACTTCCGTTATCGTCGATACGGATTTGCAATCACGCTCGACTCGAGCCCTACCCTCTTTCTCTTCTTTCTCTCTCTCTCTCTCTCTCTCTCTCTCTCTCTCTCTCTTTCTCTCGCGTGCAAGGACGACCCTCGAGTACCGTATCGAGCGACGACGATTCATTCGTCGACGTATCGAGAGATTTATCGGTGGAAAGGAAAAAAAACGAAATTGTGTAAAGAGACGTTGTAACGTCCGTTTCGACAAGTACAGGAACGAAATTCTATTCCTCCTTTGACTTTTAAATGGGGTCGACGGAACGCTATAAAATCGCGCTTTTATCCTTTACGTCCGATCGCACTCCGAATAACAATTGAAAGCTCTCTTTCCGAGCTTCGACGTTCGAAAAACGAAATACGTATGCGCGATCGATCGGTGCTCGTGCATCGTTCTCTCTTCGTCGAAATAATCGTTCGATAAGGAAAAACACCGTCCTTCGATATCGATCGATCCGGCCTGACAAATTTTCCGTTCAATTTCGCTCGCGAATCGACAGGGTGGATCCTTACGCGCGTCGTAGCTCTCCTCTTCTCTCCTTCCTCCTCTTTCCCCGTAGAACTCGAGTTCCGAACGAGAAGCAGTCGGTGTTCGGTAAGACGATTCGCTCGACACGGTAGTGACCGTCGGCGCGTGCCAGAAACCGGCTGCCAACAGCTGCTACTAGCGAGCACATGCGCGCGTACGAGACCGTAGGGTCTACGTGAAATTACGTATTCAAGAATTGCGAAGAAACGAGAAAGGCAAAGAAATTTTATGTACGCTTGACAAGCCGTCATTAATATTTTCCTCCACGGTGGAACCGACGTTTTTCGTTTTATTACTCCCCCCCCCCCCCCCCAAAAAAAAAAGAAAGAAAAAGGAACGAAAGGTAACGAGGTTATACGACAGGAGATAGCAGGTGCGTTTAAATACCGAGAAACAAGACGGATTCGATGTACCTAGTCGTTTTTACGAAAAATGACCGCGTACGCGAGAGGGAGGCCGCTCTCGCGTTCTCGTCTTTAGGTATTTTCACATTTTCGTTGTATTTACGGAAACGAAGAGAAAGAAAGGCGCGCAAGGTGTTCGCCTCGAGTCAGGTGCTCTTTATACCCGTACACCTGTTCTCCAACGGTCGAATTTGAATACTAAATTTAGTCGGGGAAGGCTATCTCGAGGAAGATCGTATCTCGCTTCAACGTCTACAACGAATTACGATTGATATCCTTCCGGAATATATTTTTCCATTTCTTTTTCACTACTTTTTCCTTTTGATCTCCGCACGAGAAGGTCGCGTTTGTCAAGATTTACGGTGAAAAGCGTCGAAACTTTGTCGTCGAATTTTTCGTCGTACGACGACTCTACTCGATCGTTTTTCGTCGCGTACTTTTACCTCTCTCTCTCTCTCTCTCTCTCTCTCGGTGCCTCGTCGCTTCGCAAAGCATGCTGCTTCGACGGGGCGTCACGCGATACGAGTCGAATCGAAAGATCGTAGAATTCGTTGACGTCGAAAACATCGATAGACGTATGCTCGACGAAGACGATATCCGCGTATTAACCGTCTGTTGTCCCCTTCGATTCCAGGTGACCGATGGAAGACCTCGTATAAGGCATCACAAAGGGGGTACCCATTGCAGCAGATGCGGTCCAGGTTGGGGCGTAACGAGTCGATGCGTTCGTGGTCGCGACACCGAGTGCGCCAAGTGTCTACCTGGCACTTATAGTCCGCATCACAGCACACAGCCATGTTGGATTTGTTCGAGATGTGGCCCGGGTCTTTACGAAGCTCATTCCTGTACTTCCAAGACCGACACGGTCTGCGATTCCTGCCATCGAGCCGCTCCCGATAATCCGGATTATCTTAGGAAATGCAAAACTCGTGGAAACTTCTTTTTAGCGCCCGAAGATGCCGAGGACACTGCCGAGGAAAGTGTCTTGATAAATCAATCCGATCGAGTGTTTCATTTCGAGGAGAGACAGGAGATTCTCGAGAAGGACGTTGAAGCTGCTGGTTTCCTCGATGAACCTAACGACCAAAATGATTTCGTCGATTACGAGTCGTCCAAAACCATGCAAAGGCTTTGAATCGTTTAACGAAAAATAAAGGAAGGAGAACGAAGGGACGAAACGATCGACGAGTTCGATTCGTTCTCGTATACTAGTCAATTGGTTGGTCGGTGCGTGCCTGCTGCCTGCCTGCCTGCCTGCGTGCGTCGTCTATATGAGATTAACTAAAAAAAAACGCATCGATGTTTTTCCACGAAGGCCATTAACAAGGCACGCTTTGTATACAGCTCTTTTATTTTATTTAAGTACGTACAACAGTTGCGGTCGGTCGTATAAGAAAATTATACTACCAAATTGAGATGCGTACGCACCATACTTTCATCTTGTCTCGCTTCATTTCTTTAGATATTTCGTCTCGTCTTCTTTCTTTAATTAGGACGCTTGATCGCTGTTTAACCTCGCGTAGAAAGAACGTGCTGCGTGTATGCCATCCGCTTAAATACTGTGCGTACGTATATGTATATACATACATATAAACACACGGCACACCGAACGTCCAACTTGTGTATAGCTACGATGTTTATGATTTCAATGTATAACGCGCGAGCGCGTTGTGTACGTGCGTGTGTTTATACGGGCGCGCGTGCCTACGTTTTCACACGCGAGGCTCGCGAACTTTCTTTTCAATTATCTTTCCCTTCAAGCTTTTGGTTTCAAGCGGACGAATAGAGCTAAAAACGAATCCGTTTTTTCTCGAGTTGGATTTCATTGCGTTGCACGGCAAGGTATTACATCCTTCTTATAAAAAAAAAATGTAATTAAACATCCTTCTATAAATTATCCACAGAGCATCGCTTTGTCGCTTATAATCGAATATAAATTAAAGGCGCGTCGTTCGTGCTGGCACCATTTTTTATTTTTTTTTCCTTTGTGAACAAATTAAAGACGATGATTCCGACGAGCGCGAAAGAGTTCTTCGATCGAGCAATTACGAGGTGATTGCGATATCGTCGATGGGGTCTATGTATATATACATACTACCATGTATATATCGTTATTATTACGACGTGATATATATATCGAAAATACACGAGTGTCATAGAAGAAGGAAAGATGGACACGATCCAAGCGAAACGCTTCTTATTGCTCGTTCATGGGCATAGTTATTTCCTTTGTCGCAAATATCAAGCATCGTCATCGATGCGAGAAAAAAGAGCAGATGCACTAGATCGTAGTTTCTATTCCTATTTCATCGTTTCTTTTTTTTTTTCTTTTTTTTCTCGTTCATTTTTCTATCGTACATACGTACGCGAGATATTATTGCGTGCAGCGTCGCTCGAACATACTCTCGAGCGTTTCTTTCTTATTCGTTTGCTCGGTGATAAGAAGGGGAAGTAGCATACTTTCTTCCAAGAGATCGCACGAATACGCGAGTGTCCTCGTTGACAGAAAACGCATGGTGTTACGATCGCCAAGGTACTTCACATCGACTATGCCTATTATCTAATATGTGTTATCATCGTTATTTTATTTTTTTCGCTTAAAACATATTTCAATTTTAATCCTTTATACTACATACCTTGTATATTATAAATAGAGACCTTTTTCGATCCGCGTGTGTATGTATACGTATATGTGTATATACATATATATATATATATACACACACACACACACACACACATATATAATTATTAAGTAAACGTTTTTAAACAATCGTGACACGCTAGGTACGACATAGGAGACGACGCACGTACTATAATAAAAAGGAGAAGAAACGATAGATGAACGTTGTCATCGACTACTCAAACACGTCCGAATTTCGGCATATGCGAAGCGCGCGGATCTAATCGGATAAAGCTACGTAGAAAAATTCGTTGTTCCTATTTACAAAGACTCTGCACTTAAAAGAGAATAAAAATGAAAAAGGAAACGAAACGAGTCGATCGCGCGACGCGCAAAACAAATCGTACGTACGTGCTTGCTTGGTACGATTGTTTAATAATAAATGTTTTTTTTTGGCTTGCACGGAAGCGCTCGTAAACGTTAAACATTCATTCGCTGCGTAGCCAAAAATCATTGGTGCTTTGCAAGAGCATGACGGGTATTTTAGTACCCGTAGCTTTTACTTTATACACGACGAGTCTGTAAATGTAAATGTAAACGTACGATATTCTAATAATAATAGTAAGAGTAACAACAACAACAACAACAATAATAATAATAATAATAATGCGACGGACGTAAGACTCTAATCACGTCGTCGTCTTGCTTTCGTCTCTTTGCTAATTCATTCTTCGAAACACGAACGCGAGTTACCATTCACCTTGATTTTTAATATCGAGTCCTCGTAAATATAGTATATATATATATGTATATATAGGATTTTTAATGAAATATATTTTCGTTAATATTTTTCTTTTTTTCTTGTTAGCCTTCATAGTTTGGCGTACACCGCATTGGTCTGCTTCGTACAATAGAGTTTTTTCGTACTCTGTATCGTGGACCCATTTACGCTTTCGGAGTATTTGGCACGGCACGTTGATAATGCTCTCTCGATGTATAGATAGATAGATAGACGGATAGATCGAACGAATCGATCGATCGAACGATTCGAGGACGTCCGTCTCCATATTTTTCCTTTTCTTCGTTTCACTCGTGTCTGCGCATACTCTCTAACGCATTACGTATAGCATACGAGCTGGAGCAAATTATAAAAATGATGCAAAAAGAAGAAAAGTGTCGAAAAAAGATCGAAATAAACGTTTCTTCATTTTTTTCATTTCTTTTTTATACGATATATCATCGCCATCGTTATTATCATTATTATCGTTATCGTTATCATTAACGTCATATATCGTTCAGTAATATAAATCAATGGCGCCTTAGAAACAATATGTGTGCATATATATATATATATATAAAACTAAAAAATATAAAATAATCGAATATTACAATAAGCGTCTCGCGCTCGATATTCTTGTTCTTAGGAGAGATCCTCCGCTAGCAGTGCTTCAAAGAGGAATAGAAGACGGATTGGACTTTTAATGCTAAAGGAACCCTAAGGTCGTCTCCTCTTTTCGTCTTCTTTTTTTTCTTTTTTTTATTCTTTTTCATCGCACGAAGATTCGATTTGAAAATCTTTGTCGTAGCGATGAAAAAAGAAAGCACTGATTTTTCTACGTGCTCGTATTACGTGAATTAAAAAAAAAAAGAACGAAATATTTCTCTCGTATTTATATGGGGAGGGAATCTATCTATATATATATATATATATTGTATATACCCGCGAGCGCGAAATTTTCTTACGTACACGCACACGCACACGCACACACGCGCGCGGACAAACATGCATTCGACGAATAAAACATTTTACATATACGATTACTTCGATACATCGAATGAACGAGTCTACACTTTCAATTTCTGCATAATAAATGTATAGAAATGTTTCTTTTTTTTCACTTTCTTTTCTTCGTTTTCTGTCCGAAAAGCGAGAGGTACTTTTCTTTCGTTTTCGCGTTTTTGTCAATTATCTTCGATATTAAATAATCCATGACTGGCGATTAATCGTTCAGACTATTCTTTTCTCTGGTGCAGTACTTACTCCGTCCGAAAAAGAAAAAGAAGAATGAAAATGATAAAAGGAAGAAGTAGAAACGCTCGAAATTAGTAATGAGATTCTGCATGGATATATTTTACACATATATAACACATTGAATACTACTAATTGGAAGGATACGACGTATCCCGAATTTCGCAAAATACAATTTTAAATCTCTCAGTTTCATAAACGGACTTTCTTCCGTTTGTCCTTTTGCTTTTTTCTTTTTTTTTTTTTTAATCTCTTGTCGCAGTTAAGCTATCCGCAAGATCGCCTGTAATACTTATTGTCCACGAATATCCGTCGTTTACTTTTTCCTTGCACTTGTTTATCGTTCCTTTGCACTTGAAATCTAAATTTTTCTTTACAGGCTTTTGTCTTTCATTTTTTTTTCCTTTTTTTTTTCAACAAGACATTACTACGCGACGTGATACGTAAGAATGTAGGCATCTTTTCGATTCTGTAAAATTCGTAGACCCGACGATGAAACGCATTTAACCGAATAACTTTGACAATATATTATAAGTTAACATTCACATTCAACAGATATGTATGTATACCATTGTACAATAATGTGGACTTACGATTAAATAAAGAGAAAAAAATATAGGCAAAAGGCATTGAATGCCTTTGTACGAAAAGTACTAGGAGAAAAGAGGGGAAAACGTGAGTGTGAATACTAACGAAAAAGAAAAAAGAACAAAGAAACGAGAAAAAAAGAAAAGAAAAGAAAAGAAAAGAAAAGAAAAAAGAGAGAAGAAAGAAAAGAAAATTAAGTCGAGTGTCTCTCTCGAGGCTACGAGTACTGCGATCTACTGTGTCTCGCGAAAAGCAGCCGCATTAACGGATTGCTTCTAATTATTATAATGGAAATTACTTATTTACAATTGAATAGATCTTTACAATCATCTGGATTAATGATTATCGTCTTCCGTAAACTATATATCATGTCTCAACGCCGCTTAAAGCTGCTCTTTTCTTTTTTTCCCTTTTTCTTCTTTTCTCTCTTCTCTCGATAATATCGTTAACACGTACATATATATAGGTCACGCAACCCTTTGTATGCATAGAAGTGCATTGTAAATATCACCTGTACAATGTACACGCGCGCGTCCATTACATATGTTACTACTGAAATATACATCTCACGTAAAACTCGTTAAAATTAATTAAAGATCGATCTATAGTCATGCTTACATGGAAATTAACTAATTCATCAACGCTCGATTATTCGCCAAAAAGCTACGGCATCTTACGTTTCCGACAATCGTCATCAACGTCAACATGATCGTTATCCGTTTTCTGTATCACTTACGAATCAGGAGATTTACCAGACACGGATCTATCCCGCGCCATTAAATGGATAAAACGGAGACAGCGGAGGGAATTGTGGGAAGTAAGCGGAGAAAAACGAACCGATCGTAGGTATCTTTATCGTCGAGCTCCTTTAAACGCGGGAGAATATTGAAGCTGAATCGACCACTAATATCATGGAGCCCGCGGTAATCGGGCTAAAATCTAGCAATCGTTGCGCGCGACACGATCGCGCACAGCGATGAAAAAGAGATATAAAAAGAGAGAGGGAAGAAGCTCGGGAGAAATCGTAATGAGAAAGGAAAAGACCTTTACCGAGTGGACAGCGGACAATGGCACTTGTGACAAATGAGTGCGTGTGCTGTGAGAACCGATATGTTGCGTCAATGCCGTTACACGTATATCGAGGGATTATTCGGATTTCGTTCGATGCTCGCTATATAAAAAAAACGTACACACGCCGCGCGTACTCGTTTGTTCTGCACGGCACGAGTGTCACTCGCGCGCGCGCATACACACGCAGAGACACCCATCCATCCACGCACACACGCACGCGCGCACAGCAGTAGCAGACGGACAGACGGACAGACAGACAGACAGACAGGATACACATGGAAATGGTCGCTTTCCAAAAAAAAGAAATATGAAAAAACAAAAAAAAAAAAACAACAAAAATTGAAATTAGACACGGATGCGAATAATGATTACTTTCTTCCTTCTCTGCTGGTTGAAAATTCGGACCCAGAAAAGATTTCGAACGTTGGAGGAGAACGTTCACGACGAACCGACACGCGGTATTAGAAACTAAAGGTACATACGTTACGTCTGTGCCGGAATGCTGAGTCTAATAAGATGGAAACGTCGCGTAGAAACGATACACAAAGTATAATGATACTTGCGGCTTATATCATTTAACTTTCGTTTTGTCCTTTCCGACTTTGTTTTCTCTCGTTTATAGTAATCTTACGTCCTAACGCTAGGCTGTTTAGGAAACCCCGTTACTTATATATTTTTTTTTTCTTCTCTTTTACCCACCATCTTACTCGTTATCGTGCCATCAAATATCTCTTGAGAGCTCATCATTTTCCTCGCGTTGGCGATAGATATTATAGCAATCAAAGGTCTATCCGTAAGCTTGGGTACAACGCACGCTTCTTAACGATTAATTATCAGTATTTGCTTCTTCTGGCGTACGGCGCGAGAAACAGTACGGTGCTCTTCCCGCGACGTCGCCCATAAACCAGCTTCTTTCGTCGCTCATGCACGCCTGCTAGGCCTTATTAAAATTGGTCCACTAGCAGGTCACAGATCTCGACCGACATAGACTCTTTACTCGAACGTACGGTTAATCGGAACATCTGAAATCGTGCGAAACGTCTCGTTACTCGCGTATCGTACGTTACGTTTAAAAAAAAAAAAAAATGACCCGAGAAGAAATATTACCTGCGCCTGTTTATTGGGCTCAAGACGTAACAAGCATCCAACTTGCTGAGCTCTCATATGAACTATGCCCGCGCAAACGAAATTGTCGGGATTCGGATCGATCCCGTCCAACAATTGCATTCCAAATCCTTGCAATTTTGTACGGACCTGGGCCAAGTCCATCGGTTGTTGCGCTTTGAATATCTTTTGCGAGCGTTGTTGATTCGCCCTGAAAACGCAAAGAAAATGTTCGTTCATACGGATCGTACACGTATCTCGGCGTGTACATATTCCTCTATTTTTTTTCTTTCTTTCTTTTCGTCAGCCTACCCTCCGAGGTTCTTCCACCGTGCGAAGAAAGACTCTCCGTTCATCTCCGTCGGTTCGAAGAATTTGTTTATCGTTAATGGTAACTTCATCGTAATTTTCTGCGGTACGTTATTGTAAATAAAAGATATGAGCATACTGGGGGCATCTGAAAGATAGAAGCCAAATAAGTATCGGAGCCGTTGGGGGATAACGGAGCAACAGAGATCTACGCACCGCTGTAGTCGTCGATGCACTCGGCATTGATCATCTGTTGAATCTGCGCGCCAGCTTCCAGGACAGGATCGACGGGCTTAACTTGAACGGCCAACTTCGCTTGATTCTCCTCCGACCACGACAGCTGCGGTTGAAAACTATGCAACGCGTACTGAGTTTTGTTGCCGTAGAAAAGCCCAACGCGTCCTAGATTTTGCCGGAATTCGGATTTCACTCCGATTTGAATCAAATCGTTCTCGAAGAGCACCCCGTTGTTTTTACAAACGAATCTACGAGGCAATCGTGAGCACGTCATACATCGACCAAACGCAATACGACTACTTTTCACGAGGCAACTTACTTTTTAGGATTGTACATGTTTTGAGTACCGTTCGTCGCGCCAACTTTGTTCGGCATATTGTATATGTCACCCAGAACGTCCAAAAGGACGCCGGTATTGCTGGACGGCTGCGACGAAGGTGGCGTCGACAAGCCCAACAGATCCGCGGAGGTATTGTTCACGGCGGAAACCGCTGCGACGGACGGCGGTTCGGCGTGATGATTGGCGTTCGGCGCCGGGCTCTTGCTCTCCCTGATCTCGTTCTCCGGCACGCGGCCAGGTTTCTTCTTCTTCAGAACGGCGAGAATCGAGGACTCCCGTTCCGGGAACGCGGGCATTTCCTCCAATACGGTGGCCTGTCGAATTTCACGATATTTTTTTAGTGTCGCGCCTCAACGTGGACCGGTCGTCGTCGTCGTCATCTTTGAAACGTACCAAGACGTCCGTAGAGGCTATTATGCTCAATTGTAGATATTCGGAGGCCCTTTGCTGAAGCTCGGCGTCGGCGCTACGCAAGTTGCTGTGTTGCCTGAACACGTCCTGGATCTGGGTCCGTATCTCGGGGAAGAGATTGACGAACTTGATGTAGGTGGACAGTAGCAAAGCCCGCGTCATCGGAGAGCAGAGGTGATACTGAAAACCGATATCGTTGCGTTATCGGGGGAAGAAGCAAGAACAGGTGGAGCCACGGAAACACGTACTTTGGAATGTAACAGCTGAAATTGTACGGACGGGGACGATCGCTGATCGCCGGCGATGAGATTGCCGAATTCTCCCAAGATGTATCCGCCGACCTTGACCATGTTCTCGTGACACGCCGGCGCTTGCAGGGCCTGAAATTTGTCTTTGTGACGGATCAACGTCGCACAAACCGGACGGATTTGTCATCGACGACAAAGTCGTGTTCGATTTACCTCAAAAACGGTTTTAGCGGCGTATCCTTGCACGTCGTCTCTGTTAATTACGATCTGTATAACTCTATACCAGACTTCTTCCGAGACATAGTCGCCAGCTATCCTGATTAGATTTAGGATAACGTCAACGTACCAGGTATAATCGGTAGCATATTTCTCAGCTAAAATCGCTACCTTGAGAACCATTTCCTCTCTGATGGAATAATCCGCAGTCTCGAGGTAATTTAACATTTCTTGCACTATCTCTTCCGCGTTGCTCTTGTCGCACATGGCGTACAAGAGGTCCACCGCTTGCTGCCTCACGGACACGTCCTTTTCCATCTTCATCGACAATATGACCACCTCTTGGTGCTTCTTCACGGCCTCGTGAGAGAACTCCGACGTGGCTAAATGGCACATCGACTCGAGGGCCAAATAACGTAGGTTCGTTTCGCGATTTGACAAAAATTGGCCCAGCTGATTGCACGCGCGTACCAATAGATTCGGTTCGCTGTCGTTGTGAATAATTAGACTAATAGCCTCGAAGAGAACCGCGTTCTTTGCGTTAGAATGTTGTACTTTTTTGGATTTCGGTGGTTCTTGGGCCTTGTTCAATATGGTCTCCAGGCACTCGTTCAGTCTTCCTCTGATTCCTGGATCCTCGGCTAAACAGAGATGGTAACGTCCTCGTTAATACGTCGTACCGCGTAGAGCACGGTACACGGTTGAAATTAGGCGTCTTTATACCTGGCGGCGTGTAATTTTGCAACAATCTCAATAATTTTACCGACAGCCACGGTGCCGGCACGAAGTAGTAAGTGTAATCCTGCAGGTCCGTATAATTCGACGTAACGATCTGAAGCAAGAGAGAAAAGGGATTACTCGCCGCCTCGCGGGGGAAACCGCGAACCGACTTACGTACTCTGCTCAATCTGGAGACGGCCAGGCTGACGCAGCCCTTGTACTCGTCCGGATTCCTTTTGACGAGCGCGTCTATCAGCGATGCCGCCGCGGTCACGACCCCGAGATGCTGATCGTTCAAGAGATGCACTATGCGAGACGTCCATTCTCCGCTAGGAACGACGTCCGGGGCAGTGCGCAGCAATCGCAGCAGGCACAACGCTGCGCTTTGCTTGACCACGTCCATGGTATCCCTGAAAAAGTACCGACGAAAATGACGACGCTATTCGAGCGGCACGTAAACGACGAGTGCGATCTGTCAAGGTAAGAGGGAGACGTACCCAGAGACGAGTAACTTTGGTATCTCGTTCCCAAATGCCTCTGCCATCTCTTTGCTGCCGATATTGGCGATGCATTGCAGCGCAAGATTTACATGGATTGGATTGCGGGACGCAAGATCGTTCTTTATACTTTGGATTATCAATTTAATGAGATCGCTGTTGGTATTTACTAAAACTGATATAAAAAGATAACCCTGAAAATAATATGGAAATGTAGATCGAAAGTATCAATTAAACGCAATTTAGGTCTCCGTAAGGCGCGCGCATAGACGAACGGCTTGAAAAATACTTACGATTTGTTTCTCCGAATATTTGTTGGAGGAAAGCAAGTTAACCGCTTCCATGTGCCCAAAATCAATGTCGTGACCGAGCAGGAAAATGAACAGCAGCTTGCACACATATTTCTTCTTCTGATAGCCGTCGAGCGTCTTGTCTCCTTTGAACTTGCTACGTATATTTGCCAACTCCTTGTTTATTCTCTTGATTTCTGCTTCTTTGCTTTTACCTAAAAGAAGATAGTTACGTCTTGAGATCTCGAGACTCATACGACTGGGACTTGATCGAGCTCTGTACGACACCACGAACAGACATTCGGTCAGTCATGCCGCTCATGAGATCATCCAAAGGAACTACTCGTAAGCTACAACGGCATTAGGCAGTTTGGTTGCTCGTCGAAGAACCAGAACATGGATTGGTCGGACTCAACTTGGTTTGGACCGCGAAAGTCCTTTAGAATTTACAACGCCAGCTAAGCATGCAAGCGATCACTAGTTCAACCGGACGACAGAGCTAGGATCAACGCGCTGGTTCGTTTTTAGGGCATGCCACGTCGTTCCCAAACTTTATCAAAGTCTTCTGGCGCGTTTGCTTTCAAAACTAGAGCTATCAGCGAGATACTCCGGTATCTCCGTTATATCAGGACTCCGCCCCCTTGTCTCCACGCTTATTTCATACGTCATATAAATTTCAATGGCATCTGGTATCTAAACGAGCTAGTCGACAGAGACGGTCTTGGGAAGACCCGTCGAATTTTAATCTCTAACCGCGCGAGCAAAGCAGAGGGAACAGGAGGGACGAGTTGCTATCGCCGTCGCTTCTCTTGGACGACTCTTGGACGGTGAAAATATGCATTAATCGTACAACTCACAATTCCTAATGTCCGAAATAAAGACGGCTAAACCTCGCATGCCATCGCCTCTAACAGCCGGCATCTTGGCTCCTTTCGCTCGAACCACCTGTAAAGACAGAGCACCAATCGTATATCCCTCTTTCACCATACACCCGATGCCGAACGTCGACTCGATCGGTCTATCTTTCATTCGCTTGGCACGCGCATGAGAAATGTAAAGGACGCAAGGGACGGTAGACGAAAGAGCAAACTTTTAATCCGCTCTACGATACCAATTGACGCGAGAGCGATCGATCGAACGAAGCGTTGTCTGGCGAGGAAAGTCTTTGACGCGTTCGAGACGAAAGAATCGACGAGGAAAAGAATCAAAGTCGGATAATCGTCGCGCACGGTCGAACGCGTACTCCGTGGGAAGGAGAAAAGGAGCCGGTCGAAAATAATTTTGACAGCGCTATCGCTCTCGTCACGATCGCACGTACTCGATGAAAAGGATTGGCGCACAATGGGAGATATTCGTAAATCGTCGCGGGTATCGCCAAGACGAGGAGGAGGAGGAGGAGGAGGAGGAGGAGGAGGAGGAGGAGGAGCAGGGGAGGAGAAGGAAGAGACGAAGAAATTGTGTCGCGAATAAAGCACGCCGAGGAGGAGGAGGAGGAGGAGGAAAAAGAAAATATCGATCGAGCGAGGAACGGGGCAACGTTTCAAAGGGCAAGACGAATCGCACGCGAGCTGTCTTTTGCTTTGCGCGGAGTCTGACTCGCCGTACGGCAAAAAGGTGGTGCGCCTCGAGAAAGATCGCCGACGATGGTCCACCACGAGGACGATCGATCCGTCGGGTTCGAAGGAACGGTTCGATCTCGAAGAATACGTACCGATCTGGCTCAGGGACAGCGTTCGAGCGCGGCTCGGTCGCGAAGTGCACGGTGAGCGTGAAACTATTCGCGAGTCGGTGCCAAAGATTTCGTGGCTGTCGCCATTTGCAATCGTTCGCTAGTTGACGACGGCTGGACGGTAAAGAGCAACGCGCATGCGCCCTTGGACGGGCGCGAAAAAAGTTTCCTCTCGAAATCGTCGACGCGCGCCAACTCTCTCGTTGCTGGCGAATCGATCGGTCGATGGGACGTCGCGCAGCGTTGCTCGATCGATTTGCCGCCGCGGTATCGACGGTCCACGACCTCGAGTATAAACTCGGCCGAAAGAGTCTTTCTCCGACGGAGCGGCCTCGCAACGCCATACAGAAAACTTTAACAATTACGTGTAGAATCGTTTTATTCGTTTCATTCGTACAGATGAAAAAGTAACGACAAATAAAGTTTCCTAGGGACGACGAGTCGATTCAACCGGGACGCTGTGCCCGAAACTCGTTTACGTTCGATTCCGACGATATCCATTCAGTTGGCTTTGTCCTGTTGTATCTTTTGCAACAAAAGTTCTATTCTATCCTTCATAACGGGCTGACCCTTCTTGGTCCTCTTCGACAGCTTTTTGCACGCCTGCATTTTCTTCTCTTTGTACTTTCGCAAAGCTTCCTCCCTTTCGGCCTTTACCCTGAGCGTCTCCTCCTTCTTTCGCTCGTACTCTTTTCTCGCTACGTCGAAGAAACTCGGACTTTTCTTCGGGCCGCTGACACAACGAAGAAGCATTAAACGACGGATGACGCTACAAAGTTTGCGATCCTACCTCGTATCCGAGTTGCCCGAGCGTGTTTCTACCTTGGCCTCGGTTCCCTTTTGCCGGGCACATCGATCCTTGGGAATTTCTTTATAGTAACCACGTAGAACCGCTCGTTTCCTTCGCTCTTGCCATTGATCGACTATCGGAAATACAACGATACACCGATAATCGAATCAGAAGCTAACCTAAAAATAATTTACAATCGCCAATCGCGACGACGCGATACCACCCTCCTTACCCTTGTATCTGTTACTATACTTCTTTAACCTGTGCTTCCTCTTGTCAAACGCGTTCTTCTCGTTTTTCGACGTTCTCGAGTCGTTGTTGAACGTAGGCTTCCTCTCGACCTCGTTCTCGCGTCGCTTCATAATCGCGTCTAGGTTAAAAGCGTGCGTTTAATTCCATCTACGCGTTTCCCCCCGCCACTCGCGGTCGCAGGTAACGCCAACGGCCGGCAGAGGGCAGCGAGTACCCAGCAGCAAGGAGCGCCCCGAGCGGCGGCCGATCGAACCAGCCCGCTCCTTAGCCGCCCCATTCGTCGGAAGAGACTCCTATCGGGCATCGGTTGCGTTCCTCGCGACGCGTCCTTCGCGTTCGAGGGTTGTTATCGATCTTGGGAGTCGTCAGCCCTCGATTCGATTCGATTCGATTCGATTCGGCTCGATTCGATTCGATTCGATTCGATTCGATTCGACCAGACTCGTCCGTTCGTTTCATCGGTACGATGATTTTATCGGTAACGACGAAGCGATAACTCGACGTACGAGTGCTTCAAGTGGCAGTACTTTTGCACGTACGCGCTTTCGAAACTTTTTTGGAGGTTAAGGTACCAACGAAGGCGTTCTTGGCAACGATCCACGTTTCGCATTAGCACGCGCGCAAAGACGATAGTTTATAGCCAGAAACGACGAAGCAACGTCGCGATTGCGCAACGCGTCCGTTCGATCGTCGATTCGAACGTACGCGAATTTCTTCGCGGCATTGGCATCGATTTACTACACGCTCGTCGATTCGCGTAGATCGCGACCGATCGCGCGTCCCGATAGTCGAAGGGAGAGGTTCGAAGAAGGACGAATCGCCAAGGACGATAAGGTCGCGCGATCGTCGCTTCTATCGGCGGCTCGGAAACGTTGAAGATCTCGTTGGGCTTTGCTACGTCGAAGAAAGCGAGACGGTATCTTCTCGGTACGCGTCGAGAGTTATTATTAGCGGACAAAGTCCGACGATAGTATCCGAGGGCAGAGAGGCGTCCGAAGGAATTCTTTCGGCGCGGCTCTCTCCGTTCCTCGACGGTTCAATGTCGAGGATACGAGGAGGAAAGAAAATGGGTCGTCGGTTTCTCGAGCCTTGTCCCCCTCGATCGTGTAGGGTTCGCGTCGGAGAGACGAATTCGGGCAATTCGTGTTATTCGCGGTCTGGCCATATTAGGGACGTTGCGAGTCGTTCCATCGATCGACGAAACCCCCGCATGGATGACGTCAGGCCAGTCGAGTTCCCCCACGCAGAGAAAAAAGGCGAGTTCCTTCGAAGAGAGATCTCGCCCGTGCGTCGAAGGAGCGAGGAAGGGAGAGAAGAGAACCGGTTCGCGGCAGGTCTCTCGTTTCGAGCGATCCGTCCTCGTCGGATCGCAAGCTTCGAGGATTCCGACATTGACACGCTTCTCGTCGTCGGCCTTCCCTCCCTCCCGCCCCTCTCTCTCGGCCTCCGTCGCGACTTCGTCGCGCGCTCCTCCTATCCTCCCTCCCCCGAGTACTCTCGATACGCCGCGTAGACCCGAGCGGCCGATCGTCGCGAAAATCGAATCGAGCCCGATCGAGAGTCGTCTCGTCCGACGGGCGAGCTGCCAAGGAATTCGCGCGAAGGAAGAGCGACGTAAAGATATTTCACACGACGCATATTCCGAAAGAAATATTTTTATGCTCGAACGAATCGATTCGTTCCGGTACACGACCGCGTTTCCGTACCGGCCTTCTTCCAGTTCGCCACTCGCAGCCACGATCTCCGTCGAAGAAGGGAAGCGACCGTACTCGTACTAGTCCGGCGCTCGATCGCGGGGACCTGCCCACGAGTTCCGCGTATTCGTCGGCGCGTCGCGATCTCCAGGGGTCCGAGAAACTTTCGAACGAGAAATTCAAACGTCGAGCGCGTCGCGAGATATCGTCGATCGGTCGGACCGCGTGTCCGGAGAGCGACGATAACCGAGGGCGGGCGAGCGCGGCCGAGCGGGGCCGAACGTCCCGACGCTCTTGGCGTTAACTATTTAAGGAGGCGGGAGCGAGGCGCGCTCATTCCTAGACGAAACGTCGGAGAGTACGGTTCGAGACCTCTTTCCACCCGACGATCCTCGCTCGCGCGATTCGCGATCAAAGTTTATACACGTGTGCTCGCAAGAGGAGGCAGCGTCTTCCGAGTGGATCGGTGAGAGGCACGGCGAGAGAGCGAGAGAGAATACGAGTTTGTGTACGCAGAGAGCGGAAGAAACATGGCCGATAGTGGTATCAAGCGCAACATTCCCATCAAGTTGGGTGACTTTAGCGTCATCGACACCGAATTCTCCAACATAAGGGAACGCTTCGACGCCGAGATGAGGAAGATGGAGGACGAGATGTCGCGATTCCGCAGCGAGCTCATGAATCGCGAGAGCAATTTCTTTAAGAGCACCACCAGGTAAGTTTCCGTCGCGTACGACGTGTATTCTCTATCGCTCGCGTTCGCTTCGATGTAACTTTTAAGGATCTCTCTCTCTCTCTCTCTCTCTCTCTCTCTCGGCCGAGCGATGCTTCTTTCTCTTCTTTTTCGTGACGTACGAATATTTACCTTATCGGGACTGATCTAGGAAGGATCGGCGTCGTACCGGCGTCGTCGTCGTCGTCGTCGTCGTCGTCGCCACCGCCGACGCCGCCGCCGCCGCCGCCGCGTTAAAGTTCCCACGAGATTGGTCGGAATCGACGAGTTTTTCGGTTTTATAACGCTTTTTCGCCTTTCTACGTTCCGATCTACGACGTTCGTCTTTCTCTTTCTTCGCGAAGCTTACGTACGTCGTACGTCGCGGCTATTTTTAGAGCTTCCGTCACTGCATTCGAAGACGCAACCCGAACGCAGCCCCTCGGCTTTTCGTCCCTCGAATCTCGCGTCTACGTGCGAGAACGCGAGGAGGGGGACGGTGTACGGCGCGTACACGCGTACGGAAGGAGAGAGGAAAGAAGAAACGAATGGGAGACGCGCAACGGATGCCCTCTTCTGCTTTAAGGCGGATCGATATGCGCGACGCGAGCCGCTGACTTTCGGATCGTTCGTCGTCGATCGGCCAACGGACGATTACGAGTCGTCGAGCGAGATAAAAAGTGTACCGCTTCGCGATCGGCTACGGAAAAGGTTTACCTTTTCGAGCTTTACCACCGATTCCTTGGGTAGCGAGAACGCTCTAACGCGTTGACCGAGCCACGCGAAGGACGCGTTCGGCCCGCGTTGTTTCTTTTTTTTTCATCGAGCGTCGAAAGAAAATAGCGAAAAAGTCCCTGAGCTCGCAGGGCGGACGGAACGACGAATTTGTCACCTTTCGCGGGTCCCGGGCGTACTTGAAGAGCACTTCCGTCGTCGAATGCATCGTCCTCGCGAGACGGCTCCGATACTGAGGCCGCGCTCCTCGCCTCCTCGAGCTTGCTCGCGCGTCCTTGACACTCGCACGTTGCACGCTCGTTACAAATCTTCCCCCACTATCTCTTCGCACGGTCGGACCCGCTGCGCTCCGTATGTCGCGCGCAATAGTTTTAACGCGACATTTCGATTTTACGTACGCGCGCTCGCTCGCTCGCCGATCGACGATTTTCCCTTTGCCCCGAGGAGGTCCGGCAGATCATGACGTTCGCCCGTCGCGACGAGGATCTCTATCCTCCGAGGCACAAAACCGTCATCGAACTGCGGTACGTTGATTACGTTCTCTCCGCATCGTCTCTTGGAGACGACTCGAAAATACTCGCGTCCTATGGAACGACCTATCGTTTCCACGAGTATCGCGCCGTCCCGTGCCGCGGCTGGTCAGAGCTTTAGAAATCGATACCCGAGGGCTTAACGGCGTCGCTAGTTTCTTTCTTTCTTCTTTCTTTCTTTCTTTCCGTCTTTTTTCGCTCCCTCTCACGATCGCCTACGATTCGACGTAGAGTTTCAACTCGGAGAAAACAGAGTCGCGATCTTCGAAGCATTCGTGCGGCCCAAGTTCGTTAAAGTTTGCCAAAGTACTGACAACGTGTTCCGAATTCGCTTCCTTCACGCTTGAGCTTTCATTGACGAGCCGTCGGAAGTTAACTCGGGGCTTTTAACAATTACGCCACTCGAGCGACCATGCGCGATGCGTGCTTAAGAAAGATTAGCTCGCACGAACGGAGTCGATTCCCCCGCTCTTCTCCCGCCTCTATCTACCGTATGCATCGACGCGTTCCTCCCTCGCTTTTCCTCAATGAGAGAGCAATGCCTCCTTCTTACTTCACGTCGTATCCATCGCGAGAGATTATTTTGGAACGATCCGAAAAGGTCGTCGACGTCGAGCACCCGTGTTTCCTCCTGCTCGTTAACGCGAACCAAGCAGGGTGGAGTTCGTCACGTCCTACGCGCGTCGTCCGAAGCCTCGCACCACGGCCGTCTTCAAAGATGTATTTTAAGCCTCGAGGATACGTGCCTCTCGTCGAGAGAGAGATCGAACGAGTTTTCTCCGAGTACGGCGATGCTCGATCCTGATCGGTAAAAGCCGATCGCTGCTAATATCGATCGATATCGAAACGCGTCCTCGGCGTCGTCGCTTCTCCTATCGTATTTCGACAGAAAGATTAGATGCCAGATATCGTCAAAGACGATATCGTCGAAGGCTTTCGTGAGAGGTTGCAATAACGAGAGAAAGAGCGATAACCCGCAATAACTTGGCTACTGACAGTGAAACTCGAATAAAACCAAGACAAACCGAAAACTAACGCAGCAACGACGTTAACGGAGAGATCGAAACGATCGACGATAAACAAGACTGGCTATTAATCGATATCTCCTTCCTCCCCCTCCCCTTGTCCCCTCATTTCTATGCCCTTTGGCGCTCTCCCTCTCCCTCTCCCTCTCTCTCTCTCTCTCTCTCTCTCTTTCTTTCTTTCTCCATCCGTCTGAACTCTCCGCATTGGCACGTTGGTGACTAACGACGACAACGCAAAGTCGGCATCACACGAGCAGCAGCGAGCACAAAACGTCGACGACCTCGAAGACGGACGGTTGGGACAAGGCCGACCCTGCGGCATCGTCGGCACGATCGGCGTTCGATAACTTTAAAAGGTGACGCTGCTTGAGCGACGAATCGACCGCAACAGAAAAAAAAAACAGCACCGAGATACATCCACCCACGTGCATAAGACGTACTACGTGTATTACCCAGCCAATGAAAAAAGATAAAAAAAAAAAAAAAAGAAACCAATGTCGTCCCCGTTAGAAAGTGCACCACCGATTAGCCATTTTATGTCAGACGCACGCTCGCACGTAGACGCCTTCCTTCCTACGTCCCCGATTCCTCGTTTGTCCAAAGCTTGCTCGAAAACGTCAAGTAGAAAGTAGCGAACCCTCGAGTAATCACTAGATCGTCTTTTTAGTTTGTAATCGACGAATCGGAGTGCTGACTAATGGACTTTTTTAATAGCATGTTTCCAATTGCGTTTCGTCACGTTAGTGGTACCGCGTTTGGAATCGATTTAGCGATTCACAGCTCGTTCGTCGCGCTCTAGGAAAAATAAAAAAAGAAATTATTTTTCTTCCTCGTAGCACGAATCGCACGGCGATCGTACGTCGTCCATCTTCATCTTTATGTTTCTCCTCTCTCTCTCTCTCTCTCTCTCTCTATGTCTCATTTTCCCTTTTCGTTCTTCCCAGTGTACCACGTTGCATCATCGTAGCGAGGTAGAAAAATTCATTCGCTCGACGCGCGTCGAGTCGGTCGTTCGACTTTGGTAGCGAGCCGAACCGTTGGAAAAAATGAGAAACGAAAATTTCTCTCTCTCTCGCTCGCTACCCACGATCGTTGTTTCGCGATCGAATCGGTTGGACGGCCGACTCTGCGTCGTTCATCCTCCATCTCGTAAAACGAGATCGACGGAGCGATTGTATCTAATCGTGACTCGATTCGATCGATTTTCAGCACGACCACGCAACAGAGCAGCCAGAACAGCTCGCTGAGTCCTCAGCATGACTCGACTTGGCTGGACGGACTCAACAGTCCTCTTATTCAGGACGAGGGTGACAGTAAAATGTTGAAGCTACGATTCGACGTGTCGCAGTACACGCCGGAAGAGATCGTCGTCAAGACCGTGGACAACAAACTTTTGGTGAGTTCGGTTTGTCTCCTCGTTTCGTCCTTCTCTTCGCGTGAAAGAAGAAATTCCAAGAGCGATCGGCGAATAAGGTTTTAATCGCGACGAATCTCCGACGAAACGAAATTATTACGGCTGACTCATCGCGCATATCTCGTACGGCACGATGATTTGCGCAACTTGGCAAGATGCAAAACTGGTTCACGATTTTGCGCAACCGGCGCCGACTGCCCGTCAAAAAGTTACAACGGTTCTCGTAGATCGCGGCTCAACGCGAGACGATGTCGTCCGATTCCAACTCGAAAAATTCCTTCGTGCTTCGACTCGACGCTCGAAAAGTTTCGTTCGATGGAAGAGAAAACGAGATCGGCGTATACGCATCTCTCGGAGAGAATAACGGGCAGGAAGTGGCTGGTATTCGGAGGCTCTTTCGAGGCCTTTATGAGCGAGCTGGAACGTTCTAATTGATCCGATGACGTCACTTCCCGCTCGGATGTTTTATCTTCTGCATTAGGTGCAGAGATCGCACACGTCCAGCGAACGATACTTTTCCTTCTTTTCTCGTGCGTTCGATCGCGTGGTCGTCGGATTCGCAAAGATTCTCTCTCTCTCTCTCTCTCTCTCTCTCTCGTCATATTCGTTTCTCGAGATGCGCGCGTACTCGGCTCTCCTCTTCTTTGGCCAACGTTCGCGGGGGCTTGGACAAAAATAACCGCTACCAAAAATATATTTTATGCCAGCCGTCACGGCGGAGAACCAGGATAATATTCGGCCGTTACGAACGTTGCTCTAGAAAATCAGGAACGATCGATTTCGTTCTCCTTCCTTTCCTTCGTCGGCGTTAACTCTTTCTTCTTCCTTCGTCTTGGTCATTTCGCGTATTTCTTCTCGGTGCGTTACCTCGCGCGCCTTTGAATCCGTCGCCGTAAATATTTTTACGAGCGTTGAACGATCTGCGTCTCCTTTTCCGCGCGATAAGAACGAAAATACTTTTTTCCTTCTTTTATCGCGGATGCCGCGGCGTTTGATAAGATAATTACAACGAGATGATCGACGAGAAAATTACCTCGGGAAAGATGATTCGACGGGAATCGACCGAAAGAGAGAACGCGTCTTTCACGAACGAGTCAACGGGACGGCCGAAACGATTTTCTTGGAGAACGCGCCCGGCGAAGGACAAAAGAAAAAGAGGAGGCTGCTTTGGGAGAAATATGGCGCGATGCCGTTGTGCAAAGCCACGGTACAAGGTCGTTGCACCGCGTCGCTACTCGTCGAAAGCCACGTTGGAAAGGTCCTCCCGTTCCTGTCCTAGGAATTCCAATCGAAAGGTTGCGTTTCTATGCGTCTCGCTCGATCGTATCTTTTTACGCCGCTTGCGTCATCCGTCATCGAAGTTGATCGATTCCTTTTGTAAATGCAAACGAGCCCAGCCTCTTTTAGCTTCCTACCTGCTCGCATCGGTCAGAGCGAGAGAACGGCCGTCGGGAATCGATCTCGCGCGAAGCTCTGACCGATTTCACTCCTCTTCGCAAGGTGACTTACTTCCCTTTAAAGCGAAATATTCGTCCGCGTGTCAGGTCGGCTCTTCGATCGTGGCCAAGGACCGATTTATTCGGGCCGAGCGCGACCGCGACGGTCCTTAAAAGGGCCGATGCCGCTCCAAGGACGGCGTTACCGGATCGACCAGTCCACTCTTACTTCTACTTTACTAATTCGATTTAAATCGCTTCTACGCGATAGCGAAATTTCGAGAAAAGCGAAGCAACGTCGTAGGTCGATCGACGTGGAATTATCCAAGAAGCAACGGATAGAGAGACGGAAATATGCAAAGAGTGACTCGCGATGACTCATCCGATGATCCGTATTTAGTTACTTATGTAATTCCAACGCGTCTAAGACCGACGATTTATGTTACCGATCGCGATAGTCGAGGATAAATTATTTCTTTCTCCGCGAAACGTACGTCGCGCCCCGTCTCTCGAGCATTTTTATTCTTCCTCGATCGAACTCCGCCAGAACCTTCCATCGGATTCCTTTTCGCTAATTCCGCGTCACGAAACACCTGTGCGATAGTAACACACGCGCTTCCAAATAGAAACGCGAAAGCGCGGATGATCGAACGGTGGAACCTCTTGCGCAATACTCCTAGCATCCGCCGTGGTAAGACGATACTCGGAGCGGGGCAAGGCTCGGGATCCCGGAGGAGGTCGAGTTACCGGTCCCCTCGCTTCAGGGTTCCTCCGCGTTCTCTCTTGCCAGTCCGCGACTTCTGAGATTACGTACGCCGCGTCGTAGTCCGCGATCCTTGATCTTTCTCCCTCGGCGCGCACGAGTCCGTATCCGCAAAAAAATGTCGAGGAAGCGTCGAATTGTAATTACCCGACGATCGATGACTATACGCGGGACGAGATCGCTTTGCCGAAGCCGACGAGAATAGATCGAGTTGGGGAGAGTAAAATTTAAAAGTAGAACGTATTCGCGCGCGAAGGCAAGGTGAAGGCTGCGCTACTTGGCAACGAGAGGGTCCCCTTCGAGAACTCTGGCCGAGTCGACCGATTCTTTGGCGCCTTTTACATAACGCGATTTAAGCCGTCGCGCAACACCGATCCGCTGCTTACTTTGTTCTCTCGGCCGTATCCTGCACCTGCATTTTTTTCTATCCCTCCTTTGTAACCAAGACATTCGTTCTATCGTCGTCCGCGTCCTCGCCGAAGCGTACAACAATCTCGTCTAATCGAATTCTTTGGATCGACGCGGACAAAATCATTTCCCTTCTCGCTCTTCGGGACTCTGCGAAAAGGCGAATCGATCGAGACGACTAAAGAAACGCGCGTTTTCTAAATGCGTCGATGATGGCGCTTTCTCGACGTCGATCGCGACCGATGACATAATCAAAGATTCGCGAGATACGTTCTACTCGCGACATTTCCTTACAGAGACGAGTACTCTTAACGTTTTCTCTCCTATTCTCGAAGCAGCGATATCTCTGACGTCGCTCGAAGGATCGATTCTTCCTCTCCGTCGGAGTCCCTCCGACGCTCGAAGAGGAAGCGAGGGTTTCTGATATTTCTCGAAGGCGGATCAAAGTAGCAAGAAAGAAAAGAGAGCGAGCAGGAGCTGTTTCCTATCCACTCGCGTATATCGATTCGAGTAGGTCGGCTCGGGTCGCGTCGACTCGGGCCCCGTCGTCGTTTTCCACATCTTCCTCTCTCCGGGCTCCTTGTATCTTTCCATTCTTCGCCGTTACTCCCAACCGCCGTACAAAATGTACAACGCGTCAACTTTATTACTCTTCCGTCGTCTGTGCGTGCGTGCGTGCGTGCGGACGTTCGGTCCTTTATTTCGCTACACCCATCCGCAGATGCGAGATTTTCCATCTCCGAGATGGAACATGGTTCGTCGCTGCGGAGAAACTCGCTTAGCGTGTACTGACCTACACTCCTTTCGCGTAAGTGGATTCTAGGCGTAGTTGGTCGGCCAGCAAGAATGATTCATTGTCTCGACGCGAGCGACAAATAGGTCGACCATTCTTGCGAATCGTCTAGCCTTTCCCTACAAACTATTTATACCGCGCTTAACGACCATTATCACCCATAAAATAGAGAGAGAGAGAAAAAGAGAATTGGAAAGTGTAAAAAAAGGAAAGAAGAAATGTAGGTCAAAAGTCGTGTAGGCTTGTCGCTTTGCTTGGACGGACTAATAAAGCAAACATACTATGCAGTAACCTCTATTACCAATGTCACGCGAGTCAAACGCAAAAGCGCTTTGCATCGATCTACGTTGATAGAATACGTTTTTGACGAGACAATCGTATCTGATTCTAGGTTCACGCCAAGCACGAGGAGAAGACGGAAAGCAAATCCGTATACAGGGAATACAATCGAGAATTTTTGCTGCCGAAAGGAACCAATCCAGAGAGCATCAAGTCGTCCTTGAGCAAGGATGGTGTTCTAACCGTTGAGGCTCCTCTACCGGCTATCGGTTCGGGCGAAAAGCTAATTCCCATCGCGCATCAATAAAATTTCTCCGTCGCGTCCCCTTTCTCTCGCCAAGTTTCCTTAAGAAAAACAAAAAAAAAAAAAAGCTTTCTCACACAGCGAACAACGGAGAAGAAACGTTGCGAAAAGAAACGCTCATTCAGGTCGAGAGTAGCATATCGAGAGATCGTCCTTCCACCAAATATCCCGACACGATCAAAAGTCGTTCGACTCTTTCTTTTTTTTTTTTTTTTCCCAACGCCCTCTTCGTCAAGGATCGAGAAGAAAATTATTCGATTATAATACGGCTGTTAAATTTTTCTTCCACGATCCGCCGTCGTCACGTCGGAATCTTTTTCGAAGAATTTATAAAGATTTTCTAAAGAAAGAAATTCATTTACGCGAAAAGATATAAATGTGCGAAGATATGAAAAAATATATATAGAAAACGATATTACTGATTATATAACGATATACACGCGCACATACATATATATGGATGTTTGTAAAAAAAAAAAGAAAAAAAAATTTTTTTCCTTTCTACGCCTCTATAGGATTTTTTTCTTTGATACACGATGATATACACGCGATATTTGTAATACTCTGAGAAATGCGTAAATTGCTCCGCAATATGCAATGCTTTTGACAACGTCTCTCTCTTTCTTTTCTTTCTCTCTCTCTTTTTTTGGTTTTTCCCTTATCGCGTACGTAGGCACGTAACACCGCTTTGCAGAGCATCGGATACGTGTTGTTTTTTAGTTGCGCACCGTCATGGGCTTATACGTAAATCTTGCGGTTTATACGTGCAAACGAAAGATGATCCTTTGTATCGATAACTTATGTACTTGTCCTTAGTTTAGATGTACGTTAAAAAGACCGTAACAACGATGCTTGACGTAATTTAAGGTTCATTATGAGCATTATCGATTATTATTTATGAGTACGTTAATCGTCGAAGGAATTCTCACAATGTTCAAACTTGAATGCAAGAATACGAAAGTTTCGAATAAAAATAAAATTATTAAAAAAAGAATAAAAAACAAAAAAAAGAAAAAACGCACGACGAGAGCAGCGAGTGATATTTTTCCCTTTAACGTCTTTTATTTAACAAAATATTCTGTCGCTTTGTACAGAGAGTATTATTTGTATATGCGCATATAATTGAGTATATCGGTAGTACCATGGCGTACCACCGTTACAAAATCGTTACATCGCTTTCCTTTCCTTTTTTTGTTTCGTTCGTCCTTCGGTTGTTTTTGTTTGTTTCTTCTCTCTCTTTTTGCTTATTTTTCCTTTAAATAACACCTTAAGAAATACCTCGTAAAAAATAACAACATTAAAAAACGCGATAACGTTAAACGGAACGAGCACGGCAAGCGATTCGCTACCGAATATCGTCCCTTCGCAACTATCGCGATGGAAACGACGAGAGACGCCTTCCTCCGTTCACTTGATCGCATACTCTCTTCGTTCCGGCCATATCTAACGCTTAAAATTATATCTATCGGTAACAGCAACGACCTCCACACGGACGTGGACGATTCGAATTGACTTTCCCGTTTTCGCCTATACTCGTCGCTTTGATTAAAATGTACAGAGAATCCTACTTTTTCCTACTTTTTCGGCATAGATCACATCGATAGGAGATTTTTGACGTCGGGGCGCGATAAAAAGAAACGATAAAAAACACGAAGAAGAAGAAGAAAGTGGAAAGAACGACACGAGAGCTCGATGTCGAGCAACGACGACGGGCAGAACACGACGTTTGCCTTCCTCTCATACGCCCGGTATCTCGGCGGAAAATAGCGGCGCGTCGGCCGCCGTGAAGGTCGGCGATTTACCCTCCCTAGCGATGCGTAACGCCTGATGCACCGACACGGTGTCGAGCTCCTTTTGATTAGGCTTCTCGTTGTCGAGACATATGTCGACGGCCCTCTTACCAAAGGGCTCCAAGACTTTGACTCGGTAATCGACTATGGTCGAGACGGGATTGCCGGTTAACCTGAGGTGTTCCAAGCAGGGTAAGTGACCGATATTCTTGACCTCTTCGATCTTCTCGATACGATTGCAGCTGACGTCGAGACCTTCCAAGGAGTACAACTTGGAGAAGCTCGCGAGCGACGTTAATTTGTTTTGCGACAAGTCGATGTAGACCACGTAACCGAGTTTGGTGTGCAGATCGTCGGGCAAGGAGGTGAAATTATTCGACGCCAAGTAAATCTGAGACAACCTCGGTAACAACGTGACGTTCGATATCTCGGACAGAAGGTTGTTGTTCAGAACCAAAACTTCGATGTGAGGCATCAGCCTGATGGCCTCGTCTATGACCTCTATCCGATTGTCGCTGAGATCCAGATGAGTTACCTTTAGCCAGACGTGAGAATCGTTCGCGTTGTTTATGCTCTTGTGAACTTCCTCGCACATCGCCAGCTCGACGATATTGCGAAGCCTCGTGTTCGTCACTTTGAGAACTCTTACGGTATCGCGAAGGTTTCCCATGTTGTAGATCTTGTCAACGGGATATCGGTCGATGGTCAACTCCTCGACGTTCTTGAAGGTCGACAACTCGATCGACAGAGAGGAGGAATAGATGTTGCTACTTTTGTAAGTCTCGGTACTACCCACGACGGTGAGATTGCTCAGATGAGAGTTGAAGTCCAGAACGTGACTAAAGTCGTACTTCTTGTCGACCACCTCCATGACGGGGCAAGGCTGCTTCAACCTTTCGCTGATGGCGTACAACTGAAAAGGACGAGGAATCGTTATCGCTCTCTGTCCAAAGAGGTAGAAGGCGCTTCGCTCACCTGTATCGGGTCGAACTTGTAACTTTTGGAGCTTTGCAAGAAGCTGCAGCCTTCGGTGAACAGTTCCAGCGCCATGCTCTGCAGCAGAAAGAATATGTCGTAAACGTGCAGATCCAAGAAGACGGCCAGCTCCCTAGGCATGGCCTTCTTCAAGTAAGCGTAGACGGCGTTGAGATATATCTCCAAGCTGTGCCTGCGTTTCTCCACGAAGGCCTCGCACTTGTTACCGATGAGTTTCTTAGGAGGCAAGATGTCCTTCTCCACGCAGTGCTCGGACACCAGCTTCTCGTGGAGCTCGACGAAATCGTTGTACCTGCCAAAAAGGGGCCGACCGTTGAGAAGAAGACTTGGAAAGTACTCGCGCGGAAACGCAACGTCGAAGGCCTTACCTGTGCTTGACGGTCCACTTGACGGAAACGACCGTAACCTCGATGCTGTAATACGTGATACCGTCCAAAGTGTCGGCCGATGGTATCTTTATGCGAACGTTTTCCTGATTCAGGAGAAGGCAGGCCATTATATCCGACGCGTCGTCGTCCGACTATCGGCCTCGAGTCGGATCGTTGGCTATCGGTACGTCGTTCGTCGATCGCGAGAGGTTATCTTCGGGTGGTCGGGCGGACGAGTGTCGTTGTCGGGGCGAGGCCGTCGTCCGTTCCTTCGCGTTTAAAAGTTTCCGCATCGGCGTGGCATCGCGCTCTTCGATTCCTCTCCGTGCGACGACACTCGGTGGTCCCTTCGACGGCGAGGCTCCTCGATGCTCGCGAGTATCGAGTGTCCCGTGATCTCGCGTTTTAACGCATCTTTGACAGCTGTCGAGCGCCCCACTCTTACTTTCGTCGGGCCGTGCGTCATCGCGGCGGCCTCGCTCGAAATCGTCGCGTTCCTTCGAGTTTTATCGAAGGAACGATCGATAACCGCGGCCTCGCTCGGACGGAGGGCGCGCGAATCGAATCGATCGATACGCTCGATCGTCGGCTCTCGCGCGTGGCGAGAAAACCGTTGCTCGCGATGTATCGAGACGTCGGATCGACTCGGCTCGTTTCTTTCCTCCTCTCTTTCGACGGACGCGCTTTCTCGCCCGGACGTTTCCTCGTACGTCGATAACTCTCGCGTGAGCGCGAGATCGCTCGTCGTTCGTGGTCGGTTCTCTCGAACGTCGAAGATTGCGACCGGTGCTGCCATCTCGCGCTCGCCAAAACAATCCTCGTCGTTATGGCGAAAGAACAATCGTAATCAGTACTTTGGGAAAAGGTCGTTCGAATCGTCCGTAAGGCGTAAAGCGGAGACTGAAGCAGAGAGGACGGTCTCCCGTTATGAGATATGAGAAGCGCGATCGCGATCTCGTCGAGCGAGATCGGTAGCAAGTAAGTAAAACGTTAAGATTTTCTCTCGACCCGAAGCGAAAATTTCCGACGCGTTCGTTCTCGAATTCGAAGAATCGCTCTCGTTGCTTCCAGCGGCGGATCGTGGCGCGAACGAACGCGCCCATTCACGGCCGCGCGGCGGTTCTCGTTGGCGACAACCTGTTGTCGTGCATTGGCGTAGCGGTCGATCGCAAGGATATCGAGAACGCGGCTCGATCTACGACGAGGGTTCGAGTCGAACGCTTGGCAGGACTTTCTCCTGCTCGTGGCTCGTCTCTCTCTCTCTCTCTCTCGCTCGCTCGCTCGCTCGCTCGCCCGCTCCGTCCGAGATAGGACGTATCGGTCGAAGACGTTGGAACGCGATAAGAACGGATAGAGACGTGGTGGCTTCGAGTCGGTCTCGAAAGAGAGAGAGAGAGATCCGTCGAAAAAGTCTCGGCGTCGTCGACGCCACTGCCGTTCGCCGCGTTGGATGCTGCGTCAAGGAGGCAGCAATGGCGGCACTCGCTTACCTGGCTCTTGGTCGTTCCTCTCTCGGCTCTCCTCCTCGGTATCCCCCTCCACGGCGTCTCTCTCTCGGCTCTCCGCTCTCCCTCTCTCTCTCCCCCCGTCCCTCCGCGGGCTCGCAGCTATCGTCACGTTTCTCGGGGCTAACCGACGAACCTGTTGCCCGTTCTTTCTCCCCGTTCGACGGCAGTGTCGCGTCGACCTTAAGCCGGCCGAGCTATGCCGGGTCCGTCGCAGGTGCCAGAGGAAAACTCGGGCTTCTCCTACCGATAGGGGTACGAATCGGTTCGCGCGGGAGGCGCCGCTTTCCTTTCGCGCGCTCTCTCCTCGTCGATCGTAGCACGGGGTCCCGCGTAACGGTCTCGAGCGAGAAACGCTTCGAAGGAAAAGCAGGGATCGCGAACGAAGGAACTCGTCGGAGCTGACCTCGCCGATTCGCTTTTTCGCGAAGGAGATTCCGAAGGAGCGGGAGGACGAGGGGAGAGGGAGGGCTCGCGCGGGGAAGAAGATGGTGTCGCCGACGTTCGAGCACGCAGAAGCCGAGATCTCGGGAAAGGTGAGTGGCCCCCGTTCGCTCTCTCCTCCGCGGCGCCCTTCGTCCTTTCGAACCATCGAAAAACGATCTCAACTCGGAGGAACGTACTCGAGTAGACGCCGATCGGGTCGTTCCCTTCGAACGCGTCTGGTCGCGTTCCCGTTCGCTCGGAGGAGGAAGAGTAGGAAGCGTCCGCGGGTACTCGTTCGCACGACGAACCTCTCCCCCCGTGAGCGGTACTCCCCTCGAGCTCCGTTTAAATTTAACCTCCGTAAACGCTCGAGCGAGAGAGAATCAACTCCCTGGAATTCCTCTCTTCGTTCGACGTTCCTCGCGAGGAGACCCTAAGATCCTAACCTCGGGCGATCCGCGCGCGTGCAAGGGTCCCTTCCTCCTCTCTTCCTTCGACCTCTCGTGCGTCCGCCTCACGTCGGGCAGAGTTCGCTTTATCGGTCCGAGCGGACGTAAACTAATTCGAAAAAAGGGCGCTAAGACCGGAGCGAGTTCGGGATCGCGTTTTCCCTTTCCTCCATCCCTCGGCTTTTCCCGTCCATCGAGGCGTGCACGCTCGTTGTTGCCCCAGGCGTTATCGGTTATCGACTTTCCTCTCTACGTCGAGCGGTCTTTCTCTCTCGCGAATCGCCGCGAACCGATCTTGAAAGTTGTTCGCGAGGTACGAGCGAGACGCGTCGGGGTAGCAACGTTCGGCCGGACGAAACACCGCGTCTCTCTACCCAGCGCGACGAGATCGAACGTTTCCTTCGGATCCGCGATTCAGCGACGAGTCGTATCGCCCAAAGTGCGCTCCCTCTTATCGAGAGAACCGACGAGATATCGACGTTTATCTCGAAGAGTCGATCTATAGATCTATGGACCTTATCGGATCGCGCGATAAATCTTACTTTCGTTTTCGCGATAAAAGAGATTCGACGCTTCTGGACAACGTGATCGACGTCGAAGCGTCGTTGAACGGAGATCCGGATCGACGGTCGGACGACGATCTCGGAGGAGCGTCGTAGGTCGCGAGGGAAGGGCGAGTGGGAGTCGAGGAAGAGTGGGGAGCGCGGGAGCGCGGAACTTCCGCGATCCAGTTCCGCAGGAACTCTCGCCAAGCTCGGGTCTCCCTTTCGATCCGCTCGCGACGTACACCCGGTCTTTCTTTTATTCTCCGACGCCATCTTCGAGCAGATTTTTATCGACCCTCGTCCTTTCGTTTCGAGATATCTTCTTGGAGCAAACCTCGAGCGTTTAGCCGTAGCCCAGGCCAGCGGCGAGTCGCGGTTCGTTCGTCCGCTCGCTCGGTGAAAGCGAAAATTCATCCGTGCGCTCTCGCTGGCACCGCGTCTTTGCGTTTCCGATTACGCGCCTATGCGGTTCGCCTGTAAATCTTTTACGTACCGTCGACGAACAGCGATCGTACGCCCGCGTCGAGCCCGAATCCCCGAGGTCGCTCGACCGGATCGACTCTCGTTCCCGCAGCGCTGCTCGATGCCTCGGTCGAACTCGCGGGTGAGTCTTTCGAGCGTGTCGCCGTCGCGATACTGCCTTTCGCCGGACCACGAGTAATTCTACGAGCTTCGCCTTGCTCCTTCTTTTCGAGAGGAATGTCGGGAGATCGTTTCGAGCTTGCCTCGAAAGCTCGGTGATCGCGCAGGTACCAAACCAATTATTCGCCGCCTTCTTTCTCGTCCGAGTGTGTCGACTTTTGTCGCGGGGCGTAAATTTAAACGTGCACGCGCGGTAGGAAGAATCGACGGAGGTGTACGTTCGATGGACGAGCGTCGAAAAGGTTCCTCGTAGATTTATCGCGGAACGAGGGCGCTCTTGTACGAAAATCTCGTCGTCGAGTGGTACTCGCGAGAAAATTAGACGTCGTTTTCGTCTTCTCGAATGAAACCAATTGCCCCCTTCTCCCACCCTCGTCGGAGCCAACGAGGAGGACGCGAGCCCTTTAGAAGTTTTTTCTCTCTCGGGGAAAAGAGATTTCGTAAAACGGGGGCGGCTTCTGCCGGAAGAGAGGAACGCGTCCTTATCCTTCCGTCGGTTCCGCCGCCTCTCTCTCTCTCTCATTCCTTTTCCATCTTCTCTCCGCGGACCCTCAATTTCCTGATCTACGTGGCGAACTCGATCGCGTACTTGAGTTTTCCTCAAACTCGAGGATCCTAAACTTTGCGAGAACGATAAATCTCGATGGCTCGAGTCGCGCATCGACCGCGGAGGAACGATAACGGATCGTTCCATCGTTCTCTCGATCTCGGCTGGCTCGAAAAATTGCGCGCGTCCACGTACGTGGCAAAGCGTGAATGAAAGAGCAGATCCCCGGAGAAGGAGCGGGACGACGCTCGTCCTCTTTCTAACGCAAATGGTCGATGGAAGGAGAACCGTTATTTCTAGGTTTACGAGCGTACATGCCAGGACTTGGCGGCGATGCGAGGTCGCCGACGAGGATACGAATCGGTCAGGAGAAAGACCCTTGTGCTTGCGCGAGGACGCGAACGATGGCAACTTTCGTTCACGTCGATGGAAAAGGTGAAAATTGACCAACGCCTGCAAATCCGTATCCATCTGTAACTTGCCATACCCCTGGATTCGTTTTATTTCGATCGAGTCAACGGTACGCGGAGCGAAACGAGGTCTAGAGAGGCGCGCCGTACCGGTTGCCAGGGATCGAGCTCATTGTCAGAGAAACTTTCGCGCTTTCCGTGCCTACGCATGCTTCGCGTTCTTGCGCGTTACGTAAGGATCGATTTCGTTCGTATCGCCTTTTCTCTCTTTCTTTTTCTTGTCAACATCGCTTTTATCATCCCCATAAACGTTCGTCCTTCGAGATTCGCCGTCGAATCGTAGACGCTGCGAGAAAGTACGTACACGTCGATGCGTCCCACTAGTTTTTATTTTCAAACGGCAGTAGTAATAAAAGTTATCGTCGTCGTCGTCGTGATGCAGAATCGTGTCCAACGATCGATAAAACCCTTTATGGAGCACGACTCGAGATAAGGAAGGTTTACAAGTACCGTCGCGTTTCGCTCGCGTCTCCATTCGTGCGATATATTTGTTTGGAGAACCGTCGAGGGAAAAAGGAGCGAGAGGATCGGTATGCGTATCAATATTTTCTGGAGCGGTCTGACGATGCTCGCTACGATCGCGGCCTTCTGGGAGACGGGGAATCTCGCGACGGCCGTATCTCTGCCGATCGGAGACTCCAGTCGCGACGTTTACATCATCCTCCGTCCACGAAAGAAAAAGAAGTTTCGCATCGTCAAAATCAGGCCACGAAAAGCACTGCTCCACGAGATTTATCTGCCCTTATAAGCGTTTCCTCGTCCGCTCCAGAAAGGATCGACGCGCGGGGAGAGTGACGGAATCGCCGCGTCTCCCTTTTCTCTTCTTTTTCCTCACTTTGGAATTACGTTGCCGTTGCTGAAAGTGTCACGGACTCGACGTCGGAATATCTGCCAAAAAATATCCGGATACGAAGGCGGAAAGAAAAATCGTATCGTCGAAGAGCCGAACGCGAATCGATCCGTCCTACCTGCGTTCTACGAAACACGAATATCGACCGAGGGAAAAGGAATTCGATCGCGCGCTCGTCCGCGACCGCAATCGCTCCGTTTACCAGGTGGGAGAGGAGGAAGAGAGAAGCGGACCACGGACGCGTCTGGAGGATGACTTTGGAGAACGAGGAGAGAAACATTTTTCGTCGAATACAGGAAGAGAGAGACCAGTCTTCTTTTTTACCTTTTATATTCTTTTTTACCCGTGGAATCCTCCTAGATTATAATCGTCGATACGAGCGTGCATGCGTATACCTATACGCGGGAAGGCAACGTCTTACCTTGACCCAGCACTTCCGGCTTTCGCCTCGCGCAACTGGCTTTGCGTAAGCTGCTTGCCGCGATGCGTTTTATGTCTCTCTCTCTCTCTCTCTCGTCAGGTGCGCGTACACAAACAAACGCATCCGATGCGCTTACTCGCCTACTTTTATCGCCCATCTCGTTAAAATTATATCACAACGCGTCGTAAGAGCGCTCGAGACGGGGATCGGCTCGTGATCTAAAAACGAGAAAGCGAGACCGCCGAATCGATACGATAAAACCAACTCCCGTTCGCGCTGTATCCTTCGAGAATTCGAGGTCGCAACGTTGAGACGCAAATTTCATCCTTCCGTACGGTCGCCGATAACATCGGTCGCGTTGCAAACTCGTCGCGCGACGAGCGGGACAGGGAGAGAGAGAGAGAGAGAAACCCTCCGCTTCGATCCGGTCGGACGTGTTGCGAAACAGGTGCGAATTTCCGGTCGGATATTTATTAATTTCCGGTCTTTGCGATCCGCCCTCGTTTCCGCGTAGTAATTAAATCTCTGCCAAATTTACGTCGCGCGGACCGAGAGCCGGAGGGAAACGATTCGTTTTTCTTTTTTTTTTTCTTCTTTCTAAACGACCGACGAAAACGAACCTCCTTCCCTCTTTATCCCTCCTATTTACCGCCAACGAACGGACTCGGCGAATGATATTCGTAATACCATTCGATCCCGCAAACGGAACGTTTCTTCGTTGGGGCTGGATCCTCCTTTTTTATTTACTTTTTATCTTTATTTTCGGTACGAGCTTTGATCGTAGCCTTTGACGAAAGAACGAATCGTACGCTCTCGATAGCGGAGAGGAACGTTTCGTGGTGATGCGTTGGTGGATTTTTCTCTCTGGCAGATGGAACCATAAGTCGCGTGTCATCTTACGTACGTCGATCGTACGATTTCCGCGCGCAACCTTAAGGTTTCTCGTGGAAACCTTGCTACGCCCTACGAAAGAACGGCGACCGGGGTCTCTTCTCTCTCTCTCCCCTCCTCTTTAATTCCTTACCTTCCTCGTTTAATTCCCAAACGGTAAAACGCTCGGCCGCGATATCGCGAAAGGTCGAAGACGCGTCTCGCGTGGGAATTCGTTTTTCCTTGCGGCAACCATAGATCTCTACCGCGTACAATATCGCTTTTCCGTGTCAGCGACCGAGAGACGTCGATCTCGAGAACGAATTCGAACGGGCATTTTTCTGCGTTTCGAATACCGACAAATATTTTTACGTTTTGCTTTAAAAGCAGAAAGAAAGATCGGATTCGTTCAACGTTTCGTTTCTATGAAAAAACCGAGCATTTTTTACTTGCCAACTCGTTCCTTTTCTTTTCCTCCCTTCCTCTTTTAAAACTAGAGGGAGATCGCGTAAAATACGCTTTTCCCTGGAGGGAATCGAGTCGGTAGAAAAATTCCCGCGCGTCTGCCGCCGAGAGAGACGGATAAATGGATAGATAGACGGATGGGGAGAGCGAGAGCCCAGCTCGCGAAATAAATCGTCGTCCGGAGACAATTTCGCGTGGCCTAGCCGAGGAGTTTTCTGCTGCGAAACGGCGAGTACTTCCGACCGTGTAGACTTTACGAGGACGAGTTTCTTCTTTCACGCAAGAATTCGAGTACGTACACGGCGCGATCGCGTGCTCGAAATTGCCCGTAGGAACGAAAAGCGCCATGTGGGTGTATAGTCCTAGCTCGATACGACGCGCTCCTTCTCATGCAAACGCCGTCGTTCGCCTCTTTTCGTTTTTCTTTCTCTTTCCGAAAAGAAATCCAAATCTCTCCAGGGATCCTCTTGCGTATAAAGGCATTTCGTGGTTCGACCAAACGCGCTCCAACTCTCTTCGACGATGCGAGAACGAACGCGATTAGGCACGTCGCTTGGAACAGAAATCGTCAGAAAAGAATCGTCGAACAGAAAGAAAGGGCGGAGGAAGGGAGGAAAGAAAGAGAGTCGTCGACGCGAAGACGGACGCCCTTCTCCCCCTATCGAGTACTCGAAGGTAAGACAAGTCCCTTGGATCGCATCCTGGGACATTCCTCGATAGGGTCGTCTCCAGCGACGCTCGAAAGCTCGCTCATCGTCGGCCCGTCTTCTCTCCCTCTCTTCCCTTCTCCGCACTCTCACGGTCCTGTCGGCCGACACGCGTGGCACGAATATCTTTTAAAAACGCTTCGGCCGTTTCTCATCGAGAAGCTCGGACACGTTTCGGACATGTGCGCGACACACTTGGCTCTCGCCTGGCAATCCAGACGCAGCGATCGCTCTCCTTCGACGTTCGCCCTTTGACCTTTCTGCGCCCTTTGCTACGATTCGACGAATATTTCTCCCAACTACATTTTCTGACATCGATATATTTTCCGAATCACGAGTCGGATTTCTCCGTTCCCGCGTGCAAAGTCGTACGAAACAGCGGGCGGGTAATTATCGCAACCTTGTTGTTCGACGAGGTCGGAAAGAAGACAAAGAAAAGATGGAAAAAGCGTTCGACGAATCGGATCGTCGGGGGCTCCTGAAGTTTTTCTCGCGGAAGTCCTTTGTGTCGCGAACGATGGGAACGAAAGCTCGACGCCACGTCGCGCACCAAAATAAGAACGTTACATCTCCCGGACGCATCGCTCTTACGTTTCGCTTCGTTGGTTTTTTCTCTTTGGACGATGATCGACGGCCTCCGAGAAGGAGAGGAGAAGCGGAAATTTTGGACCGGACGAATTTTGGCGTCGCTGCCAAAGGATTCGAGCGAAAAGAGAAAAACGCGCGCACGCGGATGTGCCGGTTTCCTTCGCCTTTGCAGGAAAGAAATTTGGGAAATGGTATTCGCTCAGGTAGACGTTTCCGACGCTTTCGCTTGGTATTTACGGTTCGAGAGTTTCATCCGCAAGAGGTGGGGGAGAGAGGGGATGGACGACGCGCTCGCGGCTAGCGTCCGACGATCGAGACGAAGCATTTTCCGTCGATCGACAAATTCCTTGGCGATTTCCCTTTGGCCAAGGGGAAATTCGAAACTTGCTCGCTTTCGTTCGCTCTCTCTCTCTCGGCCGGTCGTTGCGCAAGATCCTGTCGGAGGCGACGAGACGTTTCGCGTAGCGTCACGTTTCACGGTAGACTCGTAATCGCATCGTCGAGATCGTTCGTTTTCGCCAGCTCCCTCGACGATACTCGAACTTCCGCTTTTAACGGCGATTATCACCGAGCGTTGCCGTCGAGCACGGAGGAAAAAGTAGCGGACAACGAGCTATTACGATACTTTTACGTTTCACTTGACGCAACGACCCGTAAGGACGACAACGAATAGGCGAGATAGTGCGGTCGATTTTCATCGAACGTTCATCGATCGAGAAGAGACGATCGCGAGCGCGAGAAAGAATCTACGTGACCATCGACAACTCGGAGTACGGTTAAGAGCGTAAGGGCTCGTGTCATCGGAGACGAGTCCATGGAGGGGCGCGGGAGAGGGAAGGACGACGCGACGAAAAGAACGCCGTCGACCTATGCCGTCTTGCGCCGTCGTGCGCGAAGCAGAGAGACGGGGAGAAACGGCGTCGGCGGCGGCGGCGGTGGTGGTGGTGGCCCTGGTCCGGTGGCGGTGGAAGTCACGGTGGTGGGAACGGATCGGAGCCGAAGCGTTACCGTCTCGTCAGTCGGCCCGGAAACGCGGAGAGTTCGTCCTCGATGCGCGCGCGCGCGCCTTCCCTCGCGAGGACTTTCTCGACACGTGACTCGTCCTTTTTATTTCTTTACTGGTCGCGAAGTGGGTGTACCGGTTCGACGAATGCGCGAGACCAACGCAAGGAGGGAGTAAACCCACGGGATTATAATTATAGAGAGTGCGTCGAAAGGGCAAGTGCGTCGATGTGTGCGTTCGCGTGCGTGCGCGCGCGAGAGAAAACCGGCCAAAGAATATTCTTTCGCGGTTACGAGAATGGTCAGCTTCAAGAGCAACAACGTGACCAGGTAACAACGACGAACGCGCGTCAACGCGTTCCGTTCGGACTTTGCACTCGATACAATTATCGCGTGGAAGGTGATAAAATCGGTACTCGCGTCGATCGTTGGATCGATCGATCGATCGATCGGTCGAAATTTCGCATTTTTTAATATCTCGGCTCTTCGTTCAACGCTTTCTTTATCCGACGTTTTTGCTCTTTATCCGTCCGTCATCGGTGTTAAGATTCTTCGACGTCGTCGCATCGCTCGAGCTCGACTTCCCTCGTCCCTGTCCTCTCGGCATCGTCATTCCGAGGCCCCGTGTGCTACGTGCGCCGTACGCGGTACCCACTCGCGTTTCAACCGCGTTCCAGCATTTCCCGAATGGCGTGCCTTCTACCACGGCGCGCTTGTCCTTTCTCCTCGCGTATCATCCTTCTGGCGATGCGTCGTACGCGGCAGGTGTACGATTATTCGGTGATTCATCCGTTCATCTCACGCGTCCCGCCCATTCCTCTTACTTTATTCCTCCAACGATCCTCGAGCTCCCTTCTTTATCGAACTGTGAGAGTTTATCCTTTCCCTCTTTCGGGAAAATCGGGCCTTTCGATCTCTCTCTCTCTCTCTCTCTCTCAAACTTCTTCGTCTTCGTTCGAAAGAGTCGTTCGTCTTCTTATCTCCTCGATAAACGATAAGCGAGAACCTCTCGTAGCCGAAGCATAGAGATTATTTTCGCTGCAGATAAGAACGACCCGACGTCGTGAAAGAGCCCCCTGTGACACTTCCGGTCTCACAGTCGGTTCCACTCTACGATTCGATGCGCGGTTGCGCTTTCCGTCTTTCCCACGTGACCGTTTTTCATCGTCGGTTAAGTACAAAGACAACGTCGTTCGTTGCAAAACGCTAACGAACGAATCTTTCGTTCGACGAACGTAAAGGTCGATCGGCCGTTAGACGGTTCCGCGTGCGGGTAAACAGGCAGATGGGATAATCGCTCTCTCTCTCTCTCTCTCTCTCGCAGGCAGGTGCGCTGACGACTTTCTTTCAACCCGTTGTCCGTGCCGTTAGCAAACGCTTTCGGAGATACCCTTTTCCGAATCCGACGTCCTCTTCTCGAGAATCTTCGCGAGAGGGAAAACGTGTGCGAGAGAAAACGCGTCGATATCAAAGATTTCTGCTTTATCTTCTACCGATACGAAGTCGCGTCTATCCGTTTCTTTTTCTCTTTTTCGACGGTCGATAAGGAAACGCTCCTTCGGCGATTTGGAATTTTCCAAGAGATTTCGTCAATTTCCATTCGTAATTTTCGAAAGGGCAAAACTGGATAGATTCGGTCTTCTCTCGCGATCCGAAGGAGCTCGTCGAAAGCGGATAAGTCGGAAATCTTTTTTATCAGCTTGCTCGAGGGGATCGGTAACGCGAAGAGCTATGGAAATCTCGATGGCACCTACGAATGTCCGATAAGTAAGCTCGCTGTTTTGGTCGTCGTTTCAGCGAGCAACCAACTTCGCATTGTCAGGTGGCTGGAGTTCGGCGGGCCTCACCGAATCATTTTCACGATCATCGATCTAGTCATTCGCACAGACATGAAGCGCTGTCGGTCGCGTATCGTTCTCCATCGTCCTTACGACCGTCGCTATCACCTTCGCTACCAGCACCATCGGCATCAGCAGCAGCAGCAGCATCGACGTCACCTCCGCCACCACCACCGCCACCGCCACCACCACCGTCGTCATCACCGTCGAGCGTCGATCCTACTACAACGGTGCAACGCGGTTGCGCCTTGCATTCGAGGTAGGTACCGCGTCGGGGCACGTTTACATTCCCTTCGTCTCGCTTCGGCCAACTGGCACGGTCCTTGCTTTCCCGTATTCCCATAGAATTCGATCGCGTCGATAGTAACGAGAAAGGAGTTTGGATTTGGAAGGAAACGAGACGAAACTTTCAGTAACGAGCACTCGAAAGTAGTTATACGGATAAGTCCTTTCCGCGGCGTCTTTAGCGAACCTTTCCAGGCCGAGCTAGTTATCGAAACTTTTAAACAGGAGTAAGCCGATAAGTAACGTCCATTAGCTGGCATTGTAAAAGTTTTGCTAAAAAGAGCTATATCGGTATATATATTTTCGGTCCTGCACTCTCTCCGAGGCGCATGCATCCTCGCCGCCCGATTTATTTATTGGACGATGGTTCGTTAAACGCCTCGTGCCGACGTACCGCGTACGTTTACGAACTTTTCCTTCGCCGATCGTTGGCCCGTGCGAAAGAGCCGTGGGAGGGTCGTAGCCGATGGCGACGATCGGCCTTTCATTCATCGCCGACGAGCCTTTCTCCCCTACCTTTCCACCCTCCGACGATTACGCTCGATCGAGTCTGCGATCGACTCGGTCGTTGTGCGCTTCGCCGAAAGGAAGCTCTCCCCTTGGAAGATCCTCTTTAAGGGGCAGCTACCTCTCCGAAACGCGAGCAAAGTGCCCCGTTAAGCGATAACCTCGCCTCCTCCTATTTTTTAACTAGACGCTTCATGCGTCGAGAAATTATCGCAAATCCCTTCGAAGCGGCTCTTGACAAATTTCGATCCTTTTCTCATCTTCTTATCATCCTTTCATACCAAGCGTAACGAGACTTATTTATCAGACGACGAAACGTCGAGCAACGTCGGAGTAATTATCGCGGATAAGGAAGTGGCATATCTCTTAGCATATTTTACACGCTTCTTGGAATACCGTTCGTAATTAGCACCGTAGTTACGAGGAGTTTCTAAAGTTTCTCGCAGCATTGCTCAAGACTGCTATTGAAACTCGACGTTATGAATATCCAAATTATTTGCAACGTGTTTCTGCGAACGTAGGAAATGGACGGATTCTCTTAAAATCGATCATCAAGAGCGCGCCGGGTATCCGCAGAGGGACGGGGAGGGACCAGAGCGAGAGGGGCGGAGAGAGAGAGGGAGAGGAAGAAACGCACGGACGGACGGGCGGACGGACGGACGGACGCGCTGATAACTCGAATCTCTAGCGAAGGAGGATACAGGAAGCAGGGATAATTTAATGCTCGTTTAATTCCCTTATCTCGATTCCCTGGGTGAGCCGCATAGTAGTGGTCGTTTTCTCTCCCTTTCTCCCCCTCTCCCTATCTCTTTCTCTCACTGTCACAAAGGGCATCAGCCTGACATCCAGAGAGAAGGCACCCGGGTGGTAAAGGACAATGCGCCGTCGGCAATTTCCAAGGGGGCGCCACGAGGGTTGGAACGTGCAAAGAGAGAGAGAGAGAGAGAGAGAGAGATGGAAGAGGGTTGGGGTCGTGGTAGGAGATCGGAACGGAGGGTGAAAGGCGCATGCCAGTTGTGCCCTCGACGCGTTACGAGCCGGCCAACCCCGGCATTTTCTTTTCTCCCGCACGCCCAAAAGTCTTCGCGAAGATCGTCGTCGTCGTCGTCGTCTTCGAACCTCGGTTTGGAATTCGCTACTCTTTTACCGGAACGTTCGTAACGAAGGATCGGTGAATCAAATTAGCGTGTGTCTTTGAAAATTTGTGTTTCGGAGCTCGGACGCCTTCGTACGGCCGTCGACCTTACGAACGATCCTTCAGGACGAAGAGAGCTAATTCGCTTGCGATTGCGATTGCGATTGCGATTGCGATTGCGATTTCGATTTCGATTTCGCTCGGTCCTCGATCAGAGTTCCATCGTTATCGATCTCGTCGTTGGAATCGAAAGAAAACCTTTCTCCTTCGGTGCGGTATTTTTGTCATTTTATGTACGTTGCCCGCAAGCTCGATGGTTTCGTCGTAGTAAGGTCAGGTTCTGAATTTTTTATAAGCGCCGATAGAGCGATCTTTTTTCGGACGACGACGAAGAAATAAGAGATTCGATGAGGAAAGAAGGAGAAGGGTGGCTGGCGTTAACGTATCGAGACGCTGAAAGTTTGCGAATCGATGAACTTGACGTGTCACGCCAAGTGACGCGAGCGTGCGAGTACTATAGGGAGAGGGAGAGAGACAGAGAGAGAGCAACGAACGAACGAACGAAATCAAAGGAACGAAGCGTTTCGCTCAAAGTTATGTCCGTGAATAGAGCTCGATCTCTTAGGAGGGTGTTTCTCCTCCTCCGACGCAAAGTTTTTCAATCGCGTCTTCCCTGCAACCCTCGTCGAACCTCCTAGACTTTGCTCTGGCCATTTCGCGTTTATACTCTTTCACCCTTTCCATCTACCACCATCTTTCTCTAAACCGTAATTTCAATCCTTTCCTATATACCTCCTTCGTATACTTTCTTCCCCTTCTTACTTCCCTCGTCTTCCTCTTTCGTTTCGTTCGTATTACCTATGCGCGTTAATTTTTGCTCGGCACGTTCTCGAAAAGTGGAGCTCGAGTTTTTGGCCTTTCAATCCTTTCATCCGATTCTTCTGATAATTCTCAAAGAATTCTACAAACGCGCTTTTAATCCCCTTCACTTCTTAATTTCACAATTATTTCTCGCTCCTCTAAATTCTTTCGGGAAAGAATTTACACGAATTTTCGAGAAAGGAAAGACGAGAAGGTCTTGACTACCTAGGACGCACGAGGATAAAATAAACGAGGAACGTAGGAGTTCGGGATGGGACGAGGGAGTGTTATGCAAGGGGATGCAGGGATACATCGTTGACCTTGTCGATCGTTCTCGCTCTTTCCCGGTTCGTTCTCGCGGTCTAGGGCGCTCGAAACCCACCATTCGTTCTCACCCTTCTCCTACTATATCGTTTTTATTCCGACTGCGCGTCTATCGTATAAGTCCGGATCAAAGACAATCTTTTTTCTCCTTGTTTTTCTTAAAGGGGACGACGCGTTAACGTTCTTTTGGTCGTTCGTCTCTCTCTCTCTCTCTCTCTCTCTCTCTCACTCTCGCGAAGCTCGGCCGACGAGTTTCTTCCCGATCGCATTTCTTTAAATGTACAATTTTCGCGATCGAATACTACCGTGTACGCCCGTGTCTTCGTTTTACAAGTAACGTACTCGTACATCATTTCCGACGTCGAAAGTTGGCTCGAAAGTTTTTGCCGACTGATCCGAGAATCGATTTCAATTTTGCACCCCGTACGCTGAGAATACGTAAGACGTAATAATATCTTATCGCCGCCGCGATCTACGACGCGTCGTATACGTGTACCGCCGCTGAAAGCCACGACGAAGGTCTTTGTGAATTACGTTACGAGGGCGAGGGGCGGAGGACGCGTATAATTTTGCGGTGGTCGTTACTAATACCGGGCTTACGCCGTTACGCGTCGATGTAAAGATTTAGGCGGTCACGTGGAACGAAAAGGTATTTTCCCTTAAAACTTACGTACCACCGTGAACCTTTTATATCTCGATAGAAGAGAAGAACTCGTCGGTTAGTTCGATAGAACGCGCAAAACCGATCCTTCGTTACGCACCTCGAGACGACAATATCGAAAGCTTGATACGTGGTATTTAGGCATCGACGGCGCGCGACGTAGGAAGCAATATCAATTTCGTTTTGCGAAAAATGCCGAGCAAAGTCGATACCTTTCGCGAAAGCTTTCGAGTAATTGCTCGTGGGAACACGTCGGTGTCCGTCAAGAAAAGGCGCGAGAAGCCGGAAGATGCGTCTTAAGCGATTCCGAAAATGTAACAACGACGAGGTCGCTCCCGTCAAAGGATCCGTCTTCCGTCTGGAGCGCGTCTGCTGTCGCACGACCAAGGGTCGATAGAGAGAGAGAGAGAGAGAGAGAGAAAGAACGGATAAAGAAGAAACTCCATCGTGGATTACCACGAAGCTTTCGTTCCATGTGTCGTCAAAAGCACGATCGGCAACATGTTCACGTGCCTCTGGAATTTCCTCGAATGGTAAGAAATCGTTTCGTCGATCGCTACTTGACAATGATTAAAAGCGCTGGAAAATAAAATCAAGCGAGATCTTCCCCGCCACCTTTCCGCCGTCTCGCGCGAAAAGCGAAAGGAAGATTTCTCGCGACGATCTCTTAGAAAATGTTTTCGTTCCTCTTAGAAAAGATTTCGCCTTGCCGGACAAAGGGAATACGTTTACGAGTTATAATTACGAATAATAATTCGTTCCAAGTGTCTATCTTATATTTATAAGTTCTTCGGGAACGCACGAGCTCTCGAGCGACGGCGGTGCGGGCTCGATTTTATCTTCGGTCAGGAGCTTTCGTCCTGAAAGTTTCTTCGATGAAGCGAAGGGAATGCCTCGAAACGTCGAGTCTCTGGGGCGAACGGACCTCGGTACTCGGTATAAAGTAGAAAACGATGTCACGCGCCAGCAGTCATTAACCCTTTCTTTTAAGAGCGAACGAAAATGGAGAAGGAATCTTTCGATCGTATATATTCCGAGCTGAGATCGATGACGAACGAGAGAAAAACTTTTGCGAGAAAGATTTTTCTCTTTTTCCTCCACTCCATCTCCGCAAGGTCGTTTACAAGGACGGGACGACTAAAGCGTTTCACACTTATCTCGAATAACGAAGCTTATTTGGGAAAGCGAATATCGATTCGTCGTTCGTTCCATCGGCGCCGTATTTGGACTCTTGGATGCTCGATGCATAACGATCTGACGTAAGCGTAGGCGTAGTAAAATTGGGAGAAGAAAGGGATGATATTCGCATTGTTCGTTTGCTTTTGCGTAACATCTTCGTTTGCTGCGAAGGGCACAGTGGGAGAATTCTTTCGTATTTTACTCCCCATCCCCTCCGCTCTCTTTCTCTCTCTTTCTCTTTCTTTGGTCGATTTAATCCCAGCAACGCTCGGCTACTCGCTCGCGGTCGCGAATCGAAGCACCGAGGCACGAATAACGAATGGGTTTTCTATTAATTTCGGTAATAGTTAAAGCGCGGATCTACGTTTCTTCTCCATCCGGTTATTCGTACAAATTGTTGCTACTATCGTAGAACCAATTTCCAAACCGTCGTTCGAGCTCTATTTCTCTCGTGGACAAGTAAATCATTCGGAAGACGCTTCTTGGTAATAGTCTCTTCGATAATAGCTCCTCGTCCCATCTACCATCCGAGTTTGGAATCGCATCTACATATGGTATTGATTTTAGCATCAAGGACCTGTCCTGCTGGCGGCACAAAGGACTATTTCTACCGTGTTACGTGTATGCATACGTGTGAAACAGCCACTCTTACTTGGGCTGCACAGACTGCATACATAGAGTAGGTACTCCTGTACATAGGCGACTCTCATGGTTTACCCATGTAAATCCTTGGAACTCGTTAGCACTTTGAGGGTGGGTCTGGGTACACGAGCTCGATTAAGATTTCACGTCTATCCTGATCTCATCGAAGAAATAAAACCATGAAGGATCAAGGAAGGAAATCGAATGGGAAAATTAAAAGGGGAATCGAAAGAAATCTAAAAGAGGGCAATCCGACGAAGGAAGGAGATAAATAAAAAGCGATTTACCAAAAAACGATCCTTACGCCTTCCGAAAGATTCTCCTAATCGTCGCAAGTCCGATAAAAATCCTCGATAAAAAGCTTTCGAATCGGCGAGCGTATCCGAGAGCCGAGAAGGAAGCGAAAGTCGAAAGAGAAGCTCGTTGGAGTTGGAGTAAGAAGGAAAGGAAGGCGTTATCGATTAAGACCTACTACGTACGTATCGGATATATATCGGCGTCTCGAAATAAGCCTTTGCTCCTCCTACGGCGTACTTGTCGCGAACCGAGAGAATCGTACGGATGGAAAGCTTCCGACGGCGAAAGTTCTCTCGTGCCTTTTTCTTTTTTCTCTTTTTTTTTCGCTCTCTTTCTTACCGGACGAGCTTGGACGACGAAAGCTTACGAGAAAGAAGTTCGCGCGATCAATGGATCCGAAAATCCCGGCGAATTTCTCCTCGAAATAAAAGAAGAAAGTATTTCTGGGCGCATTCGTCTCTTTCGACCCTCTCTCGAGTCTCTCCACTTCGACGACCGTTTCTCGTTTCTCGTTTCTCGTTTCTCCTTTTATCTTTATCCGTGTTTGTACTACGTTTCTTTGCGTATCCTATATCTTGCTCGCCTGGGTCTAGCCCGAGTTATGGATCTTTCGTGAACGCCGCGAAAAAAGGAAGTCAACGTCATAGAGAGGCGGCACGATCGCAGGCGGGATCGTATCCCTTCCTTCTTTTCTTTTTCTTTTCTTTTCTTTTTTTCTTTTTTCTTTTTTTTCCCTATTGCTTCATCGTCGACGAGGGCCCGACGCGACTCTCTCTCCTTCGCGTTATTACTTCCTTCCTGTTGGAAGAATCGCAACATTTTCTTTGACGATCCCGTCGTAGCGTCGCGAGTATTATCATTCGATCGGTGATCTTTATTATTCGAAGCTGCACGAACATCGATAACAGCCGTCTTTTGATATATCGAACTGATCATTGCTTTCGCTCTCTCGGCTTGAGCATACATCGGAATTCGCGTAATTAAATTTCCGGATGATTTAGGATGAAACGACGCGACGGGAGGTTGACCGATCGCGATCGAGATTAATTTTTGTCGCTGCGGGGATCGCCCAGGCCGAAACGAAAAGAGCCGGATGCGGTCTGACGTTTTTCGACGACAAAGTCATTAACGCGCAATGTTCAGGGTCGCGTCGATCAGATTTTCCTCGATTACCAAATCCACGAGTCTTTCTCGCACTTTGTCAAGATTTTTGTTAACGTGCTCGCGAGCTGGCTGCGACGTCGCAGTGATTCGCGCTCGCAAGTTTACGTATTCGTCGGTGTACACGTCGAAGCACGCTAAAGAGCCAAATCGTGGTGCATCGTGGCGCGTCGCGTCGTACCGACCTAATTTCTACCACTCTATCAGCGTCCTCGCTGCTGGAGAACTCGGATACCGATCGCCGAGGTATCGTGCCGAGTCCAGAGACGTCTTCGTCGGTATATTTTTTTTCCGTCTTCGAACGTACTCGCCTCGTTAGACATTTCCGCCGAGTCGTGTCTCGTTCGAACTATCCAAAATAACCTCGATCAGGATTTTCGATAGAATCCGACTACGCTGAGAGAGAGAGAGAGAGCGTATAAAACGCTTCTCTTCTTACTCGGATAGAACGCTCTTATTTTCCTCGATTTTTTATTTAAAAACGTTTACAATTTCGGAGTTTATACGAATACTTGCAATTTCGTTCGTTGCTTGGTTGATTTGACTTAGGTATAACGGAAAAGAACGATTACTCGGAAAATAAGCAAAGGTATGAAAGTAAAGTGGATTTCGTGTTAGCCCGTACGGTACGCTTTTATTTTCCTCGATTCCTCAATTCCCTTAGGAATGGAATTTCTCTAGGAGGAGCAACTTTACAACTAGTCGCCGCGTCGGATTACATTAGAGCCGGTAATACCGTAGAAAGGATTATTTAATGCGCTTAATTAAATTTATTCCCAACGCTTAATAAGAATGTTATTACACTCCGGTCCGTTGTTCCTCTCGCAAGCCCTTGATAAGGCTCTTTTACAGTACCATCGGGTATTATATTTTTTTCCCCTTTGATACGTTTCAAGCTAATCAACTTTCTTCTCGCTTGCCCATTTCTTTTCTTGCCAAATTTATTTATCAACATTTCCTAGCGTGTTTCAAACGGTACGATTTTCATACTTGGACGGATACTTTCTATTCTCGTGGAACGAGCCTCGAAGAGTCCGCTAGCTTTTTTCAATAGCATCAGCGTAAAAAAAAACTAAGTCACGTTCACAGCGCTTCTATTGTTGCAAAATAAGGTCGAAGCCGATGTGCACTTTAAGGTAAAAAAGGAAGGAGGAAAGGAACCAGCCCGTCTCGTTCTCGAGATAGCGGCTGAAAAATCTACTCGAGCGGACGCGACTAGCAAACTCGCTAAACTCGATTTTCTCTTCTTTCTCACTCATCAAGCGACGTCCGTTATTTATTCGTTTCAACGATTTCTCGTTTAGAACGGACGAGAGTCCATTTCGGTTCTGCCGACTGGAGATCGTTCGATCGAGCGTAAACATTTTTTAACGATTAAAAAACGACTTTAGATCGCGCCATTTTCGTCCTTGCAAAATCAAAATATGTCTGGTAGGTAACAATGGTCTCGGATATGGTCCACGACGCCACGGTCCTTACACGCGCCATACCTATGTATTTCCCTACGACAACTCGGAGACGACGCTCTTGCGTAAACATGTTACTCAATATTCTCGTAATACTCTTCACCCTACTGTAATCGCGAGAAACGTATTCATCGATTCCGTCTTTTCCTCTCTTGTTTCAGGCTCGAACACCCGGTGACCACGTCGACCCCCGGGATGGACGGCAAGAAGGTAGAAAAAAAATAGCGTCTGCGAAAAAGAGATCTTACGTGAAAGGACAAAAAAACACGTACACACGCGCGGTTCGTAGAGAATAAATTGGCGTATACAATCGTCTGGAATGCGTCTGGGTTGTTTTAATTTCTCTCGAAATATTTCTTTTAAATAAGACGCGAGCGCGAGCGCGCGCGCGTGCAAACTCCGTCGGTTACGATCGGGTTCGTTCGTTGCAGCGTTCGAGAAAATTTTGAAATCGATAGGGTAAACGCGATGCGGGGTTCCCGTGAATAGAGAACGGCACGGAAGAACGTATGCGATCTTGAAAGGGCATTGCATCGGGACGAATCCATATGTTGCGAGGAGGAGGAGCACGCGTTCGTTGGTCGGATCGATCGCGCGTGCCCATTGATCGCGTATTTACCTATGGGTTAAATGCGCGGATAATAGGGATGCTATGCGAAGCAAAGAAGGAGCACAAAGCAATGGTCCTGTAGTAGGACCATTCGATTACGGCACCGCGCATGTGGTCGCTTTCGAATGGAATCGAAAGCCTTCGGCACGACGGCGTCCGTACGGTTCGTCGCACGTTCTAACCACGCAACGTGCGGAGAAAACTCTCGGTTAATTCGCATCGGTCGCGGTTGATCCACGAGGGAGCTCGCGAATTTTAGAAATAGCAACGAATCGATTTTTTCGTCGGAACGATTAATATTGTTACGTTACCCCTTCCTTCCTTCCTTCCTTCCTTCTTTCTTTCTTCTCTCCGCCCCTTAGATCGTGCAAGCTACAACGGCGGTCGTAGCGGTGGGCCAGGTGCGCAACAAAAACAACGATGCCACGGGATTGGCGGCTTCCGTTTCCGGAATCCGTCGACGAAGCGGACCCCAAGGATTGCGATCGCCCGCCGCGAAAAGACCCTTATCGGCGCCGGTTGCTCTGCAAGGCTGGCTACACAAGCAGGGTTCCGAAGGGCTCATGCTTTGGAAGAAACGCTGGTTCGTCTTGTCGGAATATTGTCTCTTCTATTACAAAGGTCAGTCGCATTGCCAACTATCGTCGTTACTCATGAATACGACTACGTAGTCGTGACGTTTCGCCTTTTCTACCTTGCGCTGTTTCGCACCACTTCGTTTCCTTTATTTACCGATCCGGTGAGATATCTCTGAAGATTCCTTTGAAGCAAACGGGTTTCACCTCGGTAAGGTTCCGTAATCGGAGAGAGGTCTACGGGGACGCATGACGAGGCGATCGATGCAGAAACGCCGTTTGCATCTGTTAACTTTAGTTATATCGGATTCGACGAGCACTACTCTTAATTAGCGGCGTTTACGTCCCTCTCGACGAAGCGTCCTTTAACCGACAGAGAGGATCGACTCTCCGTACCAACGTAAGAATTGATCTCGTCGTGCGATCAACTTCGTTTCGGCTTCTTTTCAAGTTCTTAACGAGTCGAACGAGTCGTCCAAGATTGCCAAAGTCGAATCCCTTTTGAGAATTAACGATTTTTATTATTTCATCGCAAGACTCGACTCGAACGTTAAGCGCTGCTCGTATTAGACCTCTATCGAAACGTTAGCGTTCCCATTAGAGGAACTTTTCGTTGAGCTTTTTCTTTCTTTCTTTTTCCTTCCTTTTTTCCTCCTCTCTCTCTCTCTCTCTCTCTCTCTCTCTCTCTCTCTCTCTCTCTCTCTCTCTCTCTCTCTTCAAGCATTTGAGAAGCCCCTTTTCTTTTTGCATGCAGTAAAACCGCCCGGAGGTAGGATAAAATATTTGCCGGTAAAACTCGTACGCCACGAGATGGTTAGCTTGAAAAACCCTCCTAGATCTTTTGACGTCCGAGCTTTCGGATTTTAATTTCCAACTTTTCTTTTTCCCTTTCTCTTCCCGCCCCCTCTCCGCCACCGGAAAGAAGAAAAAGTCTTTTTCGCGCAACGTAGTTTTCCCTCTAGTCGACTATCCTGAAACACGAAATCCTTTCGCGTAGACGTGTCTACTCGCGTTACGTGGCAGATATCGATTGCAGTAGACATTGGAACGCGCAAATAGCAATCGTAAGATTCTTCTATCTATGGCTCTTTTTATCCCCCTTTTCTTCCGGGGCGTTCCTTCCTTTTTGGTTTTCACCATTTTCCATGGTTGGCGCGGACGCGGCGCCCAACGGTACTCGAATCTAGAATAAAGAGCACGTCGTTTAATAATGCACGTCCTAAAGAGAGCCTCCATTTTTCCCCTTCCACGTCGCGTCGGTTCGTCCGCGAGTTCTATTCTTCGGGCGATCGATATTTTTATACGAACCTCGCCGTAGGTCCAGAGGAAGAGAAACTCCTGGGGTCGATACTCCTGCCTTCGTATAGGGTTACCGTTTGCAGACCCGAAGACAAGGTCAACAGGAAGTTCGCCTTCAAGGCTGAGCACGCGAACATGAGGACTTACCACTTTGCTGCGGAGAACCGTGAAAGCATGAATCAATGGGTGAACGCGCTCACTCTGGCGACCCTCCTGCAGGATCCCAGTCCGTAAGTGTACCACCTCTCCAGGTTATTCCGCTCGAATGATCGATCAAGCTGGACCGGTGAAGAGCTGCGTCTGTAAAATCTGCGTCGTGTCGCGAATTGTACAAATTTTTTTTCGGACATCGCGAACACACCGAAATACTCGAACCGCGTGCAATCGAAATGATAAAATTTCTGATGTTCGCTTCTTTTTTATCCCGAACGAGAGCTACGTATCGTTCGACTTATTTCAACGTATCGATAACGTACTCGGCTCGTTCCGACAGGAGTATCAGAGTATACTCTTTTAGAATATACGCAAGTTCGCAAGTGATTGCGGTCTAACCGTCTGACGTCGCGCTCGTTAGCCAGTTTGACAAAGTTCTGCTTCGCAAAATCCGTTCTTCGGTTCGACCGCTTCGAAGAGGTCGAGACGACGGACGTACTCGCCTGGCCGTATCTCTATGCCTACTTAGAAAAGGACCGAATGGTCTCTTTGGACGCTTAAAGTCGATCATACGTAAGACTCTTCATCGATATTTTCTCCTTCCACGACAAGAAATATAATCAGACGTTTACGTTTCAGCGGAAGGGGCGAAGCTGCCGTGGTCATAGAGATAGCGGGACAACCGGATGGCGAACGAAGCGCTAGACCAAGCGTATCTTCGATCTCTTCCGTATTGAATCAAAGTGCCGACGACAGCGATTCCGGATTTCACGGTTTTCTGTCTCGAGACGATCCCAGTCACGCGTCCAACAACAATTCCAGTCCTAACAGCGTCAACACTGCCTCTTTTCCGAATCTTAGTGGGAGCAACGGTAACGGTAATGCCGCTTCCAACGCTAACAACAACAACAATCTAAAGGACGTTCAGCACGTACCCAATGGTTGGCTACAACAGTCTCCTCAATACGGTCAATCAGGCTCGTCGCAACATCAACACTCGCAGTACTGTTTCTCCGAACATTCTGTTTCTCAGCAAATACAACAAGGTCATTCTCATCAGCATCAAGCGATGCTGCATCAGCCACATCAGAATGTCCCTCAGGTTTATCAGCACAAGCACGTCGTTCAGCAGCAGCAGCAGCAGCAGCAGCAACAACAACAACAGCAGCAGCAGCAGCAACAGCAACAACAACAGCAGCAGCAACAACAACAACAACTGATCAACGTGCAAGCTGTTCAATCCACGCCTCGAAAATTTGGCCAGCCCATATACGCCAACGCACCGCCGAAACCTAGGAGGCTAACCGACGGATCCAACGAGTATTCCACTCCCTCCCCTGAGCCAGGTTATCGAAGATCTCCTGTCTCGCCGGACGTTACCCTGACTAGCAAAAGTCCCATATCCGATTACGACAGGAACAGCATCATTTATGCCACCGGAATGAGTCAACCGTCGCAACAAAGTTTAAGGACGGACAAGTCTGGTTTGAATTACGGTTATTGCCAAGTGCAATCGACCGAAAGACGTACGCCTGACACTTACGGACGAAGCGCGAAGCCTAGACCGAACAGGGGAAACGGTGACTACGAGGAGGTCTACGGTATACCTCAGCTTTATCAGAGACCAGCCGGACCTGTTGTTGGATATACCAAGGGAAATGCACCAGCTCCTATACCTATCCCGACTTACGCGCAACATCAGCAGATGCATCATCAACAACAGCAGCAGCAGCAGCAGCAGCAGCAGCAGCCACAAATTCATTCGCCAGTAACCCCGCCCAACGGTACCGACACTCCACTTCCTTCAATCGCATTTTAAAACTTTAACGAGCCTTCTTTCGACCTATCTCATATCACATTTCATATAACCGCGTCTAGTTTTACATATTTTCTTCTCAGTTCCCATAATAAGACAACCAATGGCCCATCAACTACCACCGCCTCGACCTCACAGTGCCGATTTTCTCGAGTACGAAGCAACAAGGCGACCTCAACAACAAAACCATTCGCAAAACGAAGTTTCTTCGAGTCAACAGAAACGTCCCCAAAGGCCTAAGTCGAGTCTAGACATAATGAACCCATCGGATGCGACCAACGATGGTTATTATTATTCCGAAGAAAGGTTGGTACGATTAACGAGATGAGAAATCTCTTTGTAAGCTTCGATCAGAAAACATCGCACAACAAACATTTTCGCGCATTGTTCTAACCAGATACGCTGCGCAAATGCGTCAATCGGCGGTGTATCTCCATCAAACGCCTCAGCATCATCAACAACAAAGAAACCAATCGCTGTCGCGAGCCACCGTGCCATCAAAGATAACGACGGTTCATGACAGAAACGGCGACGTCAGAATGATGGCTACTTTGCCCGACTCTTCTTGTTCCACTTTTAGACATCGTTTGCAACGAGAGCATGCTCATCCGCATCAGCATAATATACCTACTCAAACGTTGCAAAGACATAACGAGTGAGTTGCGCTATCAGCAAGTATTGTAATATCACGTCACGCAGTATACGCTAGAATTTCGCTGAAACGAGCTAATGGAAATCCAATTTGTCTATTTAGAAATGTACTCCGCTAGATGTTATCATTGACGTGCGCGCGCTCTCGTTTCTATCCAGGTTGTCCAACAACGACGCAAAGCTGAGAAGATCTTTACGCGAGAAGGTCTACGAGTCGAGTGCTCGCAATGCATCGACCCGCGAGCACGAATCGTCGTTGAATTGGAACAGATCTTCCTCTCATTCTAATCACGGAGTTAACATGGCACAGTCGTGTCAGTCCGCTCACAGTGGAGCCAAACGATGGGTCGAACAGCAGCAGCAACAATTTTATAGATCCGCGTCGGCACGTTTGCCAAGGTCCCGCCATCCTGCCGCTTTGGACCAAGACGAGGATGATTACGGTGGAGGACGATCTTCCGCGGAACAAGATACTCGCGATGGCGAACGGAAGATTCAACAGGTTTGCGCAATTGACTTAATAACAGATAGTAATACCTGCTTTTTCAACGCCGACGTAATCTGGAAAGCTTGATGCGACGATCGTTGCAGCGAGAAGAGTCGATGAAGCGTTTACTGGAGTGGAAACAACGTATGCTACAATCTCCCCTAACGCGGAAACCATCGGGATCGTTGAATCGGAGCAGAGCGCAGAACGAGCTATCGAATTATTATAAACAGCAAGCTCTTCTAGACCTGGCAGCTCACGAAGCTTCGATAACAGAGGCTCGTCATTCGCGGAGAAAGGAGGACAGTCACAGGTCTCACGTTAGAAGTAAAAGTTCCGACGGTCGCAGAACCGTCACTTCTGTGTCACGTTACAACAGTTACTCGAGCGACGACGAAGGTAGGTACACTTCTCCAGAACTTATTATTTGATCGCATACCGTGGCCACGTCATTGTCGACGTATCGAGGGAACCAATTTAGTCCCTTTTCACCGAGTGCGAATCATTTTCAATAGCACTCGCACTCGTAAAAATCCCTCGAGTACGTCGCAATCGCGAGGTTTCTTTAATCGTTGGTAGAATAGATCATCGTAACACTTCGCGCTGAGATTATCTGCGGATTCTAACACCTAATATTCAATCGCTTTAACACACAATTTATAATTTACTCGTTTCGCGCTCGTAAACGAGTAGGCGAGTGGTCGAGTCTCTCGAGTGCTAAATTAGAAGCATATAACCGCATTTTATACGTCTAGCGCATTTTACGTCGCTCCACATAGATCCACGAGCTTGGTTCGAACAAATCCTCGTGTTGACTAATACATATCCGTGTAATTATCTCGCGAAGAAAAAACGTTTTGGTTGTACGCGTGCTATAGAGGAATGTTGAACCTCCGACGATTGGGTTATCCCAATTTCGTGGATTTCAAAAATTTCCCTACTCCTCGCGCATCTTGTTCTCGCTTTTCTATTTCTATCGATGGTGTACAGCGTGTCTCTGTAAAAGCACGAAGCGAGACTAACGGAATACCGGATCCCGCAAGATTCAAAAGGGCGCACAAACAAGAAGCAAAAGCATTTCCTTGCGGTCCGCGGGGCTCCTTCTCTTTGCTAAGTCAAGGCTCATTGGTGAATGGTAAATGGTGATTGCTGAATGACGAGTGGCGAATGCCGAGTGCCGAATGATTAACAAATTAATACTATAGTCACTTCCACGCCGTATGAACTTGTTCTCTCTCTCTCTCCCTCTCTCTCTCTCTCTCTCTCTCTCTCTCTCTCTCTCTCTCTCTCTCTCTAGCCATCTAGCTATCTTGATGCTATGTATGGGGGATCGGCATGGCATGCGAGAGGATTGACTAACAACATTAACGATTCGTGGTTCTCGTATCGAAAGTTGTAAACGCTGGCGCAAGTTTAACAGGCATTTTTTCGAATCGATTGTCAAAGTCGTACGCATACATATCTCATCATTGGCAATTGTCAGTTCGGTAATTAAGTTTGGCCATTAATTTTCAACTTTTTCTAATAATAATAATAATACCTACCGTCTGATCCAATGAAACGATATCTCGAGACAATGATTCAGAAGGAAAGAGCTTCGTTAACCCTGCTTCAAGTTCGTTGGTGGGTAGTTTGGAAGGGTGTCTAACCTTGAGAAGGGAGTTGCTCGTCTTATCATGTATTACGAGTATCACTCGCAAGTAACGGACATGCGTTCGTGTGTTTCTTTGTAACGGACAATTCAGAGATGGGAGACGTTCGAAGAAAGCGAACGCGCAGACCCTCGCATGCAGGAAGGAGCCCCCGGCATGCCGGTGACGATCGTTCGTCCACGTCGACTACCCAAGAGAACGGCAAAGCGATCCAAGGAAGCGTACGTACGAACGTTCCAGCGATTTCATCGACGCAGTTGGGACAGACGAGTATTCGATCGGGCAACGAGAGCAAAGTACGTTTCAACGCCAAGACCGCCCCAGCGAGCCCTTCGAGTATACCACCGGACGCCGGTTACGAGGAAATAAGTTTCCCGCCGACGTCAAGGGAGACTCGTACGGACGCGTACTTGGTCGCGTCCGAAAACGTTCGATGTGGTAAAACGGCGGAACGGCGCCTCGAACGTGGACATTTCAACGAGGTTCAGCGCAAGCTGAATCAGACGACGTTGTCGAAAAAGTCAAGTGGTATATTGAAGTCTTCTAGCATATACGAGATCGAGGAACGATCAACGGTAAAGGCCGCGACGGGCAACGTCGAAGGGAGTAGTAGCAATCCGAACGAGTACGTGCCCGTGGACGCATGGGCCTCCGTTCACAAGTGCGTTCAATGGGATTCCAACGGGGACAAGGACAAGGTGGAATGGGGCGATTCCAATATCGACGAGAGCAAACTCATAAAGGAATTCTCTTATCAGTATATAAAACCCAAACAGGCCGAGCAAGGTTGCGGAAAAGCGGTGGACGATCGGTTGTTAAATATGATCGAATCTGCGAATCTCGTTCGATCGAGGATAAGATCGTTCGAATCGAACGCGGAAAACGGTAGTCCCGTAAAGGAGACGCTCACCATGCAGGAGGCGTTGAAAGTTTCGCCCGTCGAGACGTCCGTCGAGGCGCACGTTTCGAGATTGGACTCGTCGAGAAAGGCATCGTCGATCATTCGCAGCTTCGCTTTGGGTGACAATGCGAGAGGAGGCGACGATTCCAACGTCTCCCCCGTGGGGAGGGACGGACACGCGAAGCAAGCATCCACCGACAGCAACAAGTCGGTCAAAGATCTCTTGGCGGATTTCGAACGAAAGTCCCAACAGATTCATCGCAGATTGGAGGAACGCGAGGAACGATCGGAGGTCAGGCATCGGGGAGTTTTCAGCGACACGGAAACCCTTCTCTACGACACGGGGAGCGACCTCGATCAACGAGACAAGAGCGAGGAACGCGAGGAGGAACGACAACGGGCCGAGACGGAGCTGCTAGGGACGTTGCTCCCGGATCGATCGAACGAGCTGGAGGCGTATTTGGGCACGTTGAAGAAGAAGAGATCTCTGGGTCAGACGAGACAGAGGCGCGACGAATCGCCTGGCGATTCCGAGGAAGGACCGGAAGGCGGGGAGTCGTCGGCCCGGCGTCGAACCGACGGGAATTCGTTTCGCGCCAAGAGAATACGCGAATCTGGCGTCGCGACCAATACGGGATATCCGTTGGCGCACGAGGACGTTAGATTTCCCGTCGAGGACGGCGACCGCGTCGTCACCGGAGGCGGTTCGTCGAGGCAAGAGGATCTAATCCCGGAAGAACATTATCTTCCGATGTCTCCTAGAAAAGCTATTTTGGATCCGAACGAGGACGACAGGCCCAATCCGAAAATGATGGAGAGTCTTTTCGCGAATCTGGAGCACGAGGAGAGCTCGTACGTCGAGATGGCGCAGAACAATGGAACCCATTCGCTCTTGGCTCCGAGCAAGGAGACTAACGACGATCGGGATTCCGGCGATTACTCGACCTTGGACGCTTCGCACTACGAATTCGTCTGCGTTTCCGACAGTAAGATGGAACCGGTTTACATGGAAGTGAGCCAGCTGTCGGAGAAGGAAGATGGAAGGGAGGACGACGGGATCTCGTCCAAGACGTTGAAGCTGCGAAAGAACGAGGAAATCGGGCGCAACGGGACGAGATCGGATCTCCCGGACATTCTGACGGCTCTGAAGTCCGACAGTTCCGACGCCGACGACGAGTCGTCCAAGGATTTCGACTCGATAGACGCACCGAGACACCCGCGATTTAGCCTCTCGGACACCTTCCGACCTGCCTCCTATTATCTGGGCGCCAGTCGAACGATGATAGCCGAGTTGCACGATTCCTCCGACAGCGAGCTCGTCTCCCCGCCTCCCATCCCTACCTCGCCGCCACCGTTGGAGGACTTGGATTCCTTGCAAGAGATGCAAGATCCGTTGGAGGTTAAGAAGGTTGCGTCGCCTCAGGTACCCGTAACCAAGGAAAGCGTCCCGAGCGTCGATTCCCCGAAGTCGTGGAACAGGTCGGATCACGGAGAGCGAGATCAGAGATCGCCGTCGAGGCTGTCCGAGATGTCAGGGACCATTAGTTCGACCTTTCGAGACAGCAGGATGTCGTTGGAGAGCGCGAGCGGTAGCGATTCGGTGTCGGTCGAGCTTAGAAGTCCGGAAGAGGAGGCGGCGAGGCACAGGCAACTGAAGAGGAGACCCGTCAGCGACGAGGTTTGCGAGGTTTTGGACAGTCTCGACGAATTGGAATCCATCGGGAGTCGTTTCGAGCTCGACGGTACCAGCATCGATCTCGATCGTTATCTCGAGGAATTGCAAGCGCGCGACGCCTTTAACGTGGACCTCTACGCTAAGGATTTGAGTTACAACAGTATTTATGGTTTCAACGAGAACATGTTGGTCGTCGACAAGCTACAAAAGACCACTTGTCAAGATCTTTCGAGAAAAACGAAAACGTTCGATTTCGGACAGCCCCTTCGTTACGACAACGGGAACAAGATCGGCTCGGCCAGTAGCCTGCCGTCTATGAGAGTTTGCGACGTACCACCTACGCCGTCCCACCAACACTCGCAGTCGTACACGGGTGACGCTCATTACGAGAACGTATCGAGTTTCTCTCCTTTGAGAAACTCGCCTAGCGCACGTTCGAACGCGAGCGAGCAGCGACGGTCGCGAGACGATAGGGTTGCGCTCGCGGACGAGGACAGGCCGACGGAGTCACGCCACAGCAGAGACTCGAGTTGCTCGTTGACCGGTCAGAGAGCCGTCGACGGGCGATCCTCTTCGACTCGCTCGATCGCCTTCGAGTCCCCCTCTCGAACGCGTTCCCCTGGAAACGATCTCGTCCAAAGCCCATCGCGGACGGCCGATAACACTCCGCCGTACGGCGAGCAAAAGTCGTCGAATCGTTATCCAAACGTTCCGACCGATCACAGATCGCCTACTATCCCCGATCACGTACAACCTCCGTCTCCGACGGCGACGCCGCCGCCGCCGCCGCCGCCGCCGCCGCTGCCGCCGCCGACGACGACGACGACGACGACGTCGATTAAATCCAATTCCTATTTATCGTATCTGAACGGTCCCGAGCAACGCGTTCAAGGCGAACAGCCAGGAGCGCCGTACTATTACTCGGACCTTCGCGGCAGCGTAGGTAACAGCAACAGCAACAACGAGAAACCGTCTATCCTTCACGGTGGTCACGTCTCGAGGCTACCGCAGTTGAATAACCAAAGAGACGATGCGTCGGCAATGAACAAGAGGAACGACATCGGTCGTATAGTGAATCCGATAGCCAGGCAAGTGCCCAGACAGATTCAAGTCGAAGGTATCGACGAGGCTAGACGCATAGCCGCGGAACTGAGGAAAAGCACGTGTCGCTTGTTGAACGACAACAAAGTCGACTTGGTGGATAAAAGAAATTTCTACGAAGCCGATACCCTTCGAAGGGTGAAATCGAACGATCCTCTACCGGACTTGTCCTTGCCGGAGGTTAGTACGAGGAATCTCTATCCCCACGGTTTGCGGGATAAGAGCGGCGGGGCCCGTTCGAACGCGACCGACGACGCGCCGTCGGACGAGACGCCTCTCCACGTTCAAGCTTCGCATCGAAGGTCTAGATCGTTGGAGGGACTTTTGGACGACGTTGGCCTTCAGAATCTGGTCGAACAAAGAAACCGGGCGAACCGTTTGTTAGCCTTGTCGACTAGGCAAGCCGAGGAACGTGCGCGAAACGTTTCCACTCCCGTAGACGATTGCTCGCAAGATGCTACTTTGAACGATTTCAACGTTTTGGATCCTTGGGAACAGGACTCCCTTTGGCGCGAGAATCTTCGTAGGGCGAGTTTACGGAATGCCAGATCGTTGGACAACTTGGAGAATCAGGACGCTAGATCGCCGGCGGCAGGTTCCTCTTCCTGTTCCGATGGCAAAACTCGTCCCAAGATCACGCGAGGTGCGACTTACGTGAACGACAGCGTAGCGATGCGAAACGACAACGATTCTTCGTCGACTTTGGACAGACCGCGAGTCAAGCGAAGAATCAACAACAAGTCCGAAGAGCTTGCCGTTCTCGAGACTCGCGAACCGACGAATCCTCCTCTCGACGATGCTTACGACTCTTACGACGCTTGGAATTCTCGGAACGCGCAAGTATATCGAAAGGAATGTCCCGTTACCGAGGAGCAAGACGGTCATTTTTTAGCGGAAGGCAACCTTCCCTCGACGAGAGCAACGGCGGGGGACCTGCGTCCTTCGGGGGCTTGTCGCGCGGCGAGTCGCGTCGCGAATTCCGCCACGAGTTCAGCCTCGTTCGAGTTAGATCGCGAAAAGTTGCGACAATGGGACCTACTGTCGAGCGCCTGCTTGCTCCAGGAACAGCAACAAAGTACTACGACGACAGTGGGGTCGGGGCGAGGGTTGCCAACTGCCGATCGGCTCGGACGCGTCATCGATTCGAAGAACGTGCCCGTGACTACTATCGTTTCGGCGACGACGACGACGACGACGACGACGACGACGACGACGACGACGACGACGACGACGACGACGACGACGACGACGACGACGACGACGACGACGACCGCGACGCCCACGACGACGAACGACAATATCGGCGACGCGATCATCGCGGAGGCATTGAAGATTACGATATCGGAAAAGATCGATAATAAGAGCGATCCAACGTCGTTTCTCAACGAACGTCATCGAAGTTCGACGGCTTCCTTGGAGGCATCAAAAAGACGAGAAGCGATCGAGACGAAAGACTCGCGTAACCGGGCTGCAGGTGAGTGGCTCATCAAGACCGGTGCTGCCTTCGGAAAGTGACGCGTGGGGCCTGGGTCGTGTTCCAAATTCGATTCTCGAACGTTTTAACGTATATCGTATTTTCGTCTTTCGTCTCGATTCGATTTTTGGCCTTTTTTCGTACCTCCCACCCCTCCCCTTGCGTCTTGTATTTGTCATTAAATGTATGTACCTGCGTTCTCGCGATTTTTCTGACTCTTCGCACGACCGCGTTCCAACTTGCATACCGAGGCCCCTTCCTATTTCTGGGCTAGACGTTTGTAAATCGATGACGTGTCCTTTCGATGATCATAATCTCGTAAAGACCGGCTTTACGATCGGTGCGAGTTGGAACACGGCCTATCGAGGGCGAATGACGTCACGTAGACTGTAATTTGCGCTAATCCAATTACCACCTATCTCTCTCTCTCTCTCTCTCCCCCCTCCCTCCCACTGTCTCTTCCCTCTTGTCTTTTTCGACGCGAAACCGTATTTCGTCGCGACAAATATTACCCCATCATCTCATTTACGAATTCTAATTTTCCCAGATAGAAAAGGGGAAAATATCTTTCCTGGTTTAGCTATTTTGCGTTCGAAGCGAGACAATAAGATCTTTCTTTATCTTTATCTTCTTTCCTTTCCATGGTAATTTGTAGCAATTTTGGTAACGGGGAAAGAAATTTGCGCAGGCAAATCACTCTTTGCGCGACCACGAGCGTCAACGATTTGTTTTTAGACGCGGTTGAACGCCTTGAACGAATTGAAAGTTATGTAAGGCTCTAACTAATTACGCTTCATTTAACGCATCGTGACGTCTGAACACGATATACGTACACATATAGGATAATGTTATTTATAGTTTACAAAGCGATGATTTAACTTAAATTTTAAAACGATGTACATAAATCTACTATATAGTACCACATGCGGATGTATACTTAAACGAGACGAAAGAAAAGAAACGAAAAGAAATGAAAATTTGTAGAAACGAAGATAATAATCGAAACACTTGTGTAACACCGGAGACTTCCTTTCTCAGCGAGACACTCGCTCTAACTGCGACGAGAGTGAGGGAGGCAGAGAGAGAGAGAGAGAGAGAGAGAGAGAGTCGAATCGTTTTATTACAGACGGAATCATAGATAGAGTCAAAGTCACGCGCGTAACGACTTTTATTAAAGCATCGTTGCGCGTGCGTCATGCGTCCGGTTAACGCGCAAAGAAAGGTAAGTTTTCTTCTTCGCGATAGAAAAAGCTCTCGACGTCGAATAAAGTACCTAGTATGGTCACGTTTCCATATTAAATCTTGCAGAAATTCTGACAAAAAGTAAGGAAAGAAAGTGGCTGTGCAAGTAACGCGGTTGACATTATTTTCGTTCTCTCGTTCGAGAGAGAGAGAGAGAGAGGACCGAAGGATCGGTTTAAAGGGAAGATCCAGCTCGCGTCTAACAAGTCCGTTCACCCTGCATGGAGCGCGTTGGGTAGAGCCTTGTGCCGCCCAAAAATAAGGTGATTAAATTCGTAGCTGGTTCTACCTCTCGGCCTTCTCTCCTCATACATTCTTTCGCACGCGTCGAAGAAAGAAGGAGCAAGTTCTCTGGCCGCTATCCAAACGGGTTCGAGGATGCTGCTGCTCGAAGGCCGAGAAAGAGGTTATGTCCTCTCTGCGTTGGAGGGGGAAACAACGAAATCTCGAAACATTCGTTGGACCATATTCCGAAGATGGAAGTACAATTAGCAGTATTATTATTACGAAAGGTTAAGTATTTCCTGTGGAGCGCTTAATCTTTAAAACGAATAGTCGAGGATAACTAGTTGAAAATAAACGTCGACGAAGTATCGTTGGTGCATCGGAAAAAGAAATCGTTAGCTCGGGAAAAGAAAATGGTATCGAATTGATTTTCCTTGGACGAAAATTCATACCCACGAGTGTGCCTAGAGAAAGATTTTGCAATTCACGCAGACTCTCCGTCACGCGTCGTTTTCACGATTAAATTTCACGCTTTCCGAGTTATTCGAGAGTACTTTTTGCAGGGTACTGCTACTACGGGCTACCACTCGAGAGCTCTTAGGTTTTATTTAAAATAAACATTTATAAGAACCGTTAGACCGTTGGAACGACGATTAGTATATTTCGTTGGACCCAAGTTGCGCGTCATGCTGCGACGGACGAGAGACAACAGTAAGGCTGCACTACGTTTACGATGACGTTTCCTCGAGTTACGAGTCAACGAGTTGCGCGTTGTTTTTGGCCCTGCCATACTCGACCTTCAAGCTCTTGATATATTTTTACGCGAAACGCCACGAGTCTTGATCTCCGACGCATTTATATCCTCAACGTTCTCTGGAGAATGCCTTTGCCTTTGTTTATTTTTTCTTGATGCTTTCAACTTTTTCGATATAGTTATAGCGGCGTTTACCGTTAAGCCACGTTCGTCGCGTGCAAGCGTTACATGATTTCAAGATATTCGGTTAAAGGAGAAAAGAAGAAAGAACAAGTTGATTTATAAATCGCTAACGAGGGTAGGAAAAGTGCAGCCCGTTTACAACGGAGACACGTCGTTAGAACGAGAAGAGGGAGAGAGAGAGAGAAAGAGATGGAGAGGTTGGTCGAGTGGTCCTTGAATCTTTCTTTCCATCTTTCTCTCTCGCTCTCTTGGCACAACGCGCGCGCGCATGCACGACGCACGCACGCACGCACGCACAAATAAACACACGCGAGAAGCTTACGACGTACGTACGTAGGGACGTGCTCGGTCGGTTGTGTCGTCGTCGTCGTCGTCGTCGTCGTCGTCGTCGTGGTCGTGGCTGCACGTTCCTTGCCGCTCACTACTTACGTCAGTCAGTGTCAGTCAGCCGGTGGCGCTCCGCGTGTTTGGACGCGCCTCTCGATCTCTTCGTGGATCATTGGATCTCGTATTTGTGTTAAAAGATCAAAAGTCTCGAAAAAAAGAAAAAGAAAAGAAAAGGGAACGTGCCAATCTTAAAATTTGCAAAGAAACGATGGTTGATATAAAGAGAAACGTGATGATGATTTTTCCGAAAATTCACGCCGGCGATTCGTTAAAAAGGCCGACGAGTATCGATCCGTGCTCGTTTTAAAGGTTCTCCGCGAAATCGCGATGCTATTATATCGTTCTCGTGGTAGCGAGTATTCATGGCGAAGTTTGCCAATCGTTAAAAACGAAAAGAAGAAACTGGAGAGAGGAGCCTCCTCGTGTCCTCTCCTAAGCAAATGATTCTCTCGCGTGAGAAGGAAGAAGCGCCGAGTGTTGTTTTACGCCTCGTACCGTCTTTGTGCTCCTATTTGCCCGTACTTATCGGCAGGAGATTCGCGACGACGAGGAAAAGGAGGAAGGTATCTTGACGAAATATCGGGATAAGTGGTGCGTCGAAAAGAGAAAAGAATAACAAGAGAAAATAAACAAGTGAGAAAGAGAGAGAGAGAAGATGGGTGGAAAGGTTGGACTGATTTGTGGAAGCTGCTGGTCCGGCAAATACAGTACGTATATGTGTACCCGAATTTTCTTTCGTTTTTCTCATGTTCTTCATTACGTATGAAATAATATCTTATGTAAGTAGGCTAGATTATCGATTACCTCGATACTTACGATCGTAATTATTCGACTCGACGATCGAGATACGAAAGGTTAATTTAGTTGGTTCTTTCTCTCATTAGACCTGTTAGAAAACGATACGTTCGTACTACGGTCTGTTTATCGAAAAGAAGAAGTCACGGATCGAGTCCCAAAAAGTCGAGAATCGGTTTCGTTCTAAACGACGCGCGTAAATCGATGAAGATCGTCGAGCGTTCGAGTAAACAAAGATTAGATTCGCTCTGAAAACAATCCGAAGGAAGTAGTGCGCAGTTAACGAAAATTCCATGCTACGTCATCGTTATTTCTCTCTCTCTCTCTCTCTCTCTCTCTCTCCTTTTTCCCCGCCCTTCGCTTTAGTTCATTTTGGACAGAACTACGACAACGAGCAGAAACGCGTCGAGCGTCAGCGATCGAAAGGAGATGCACGAAAAAACATTGTATAAAAAAAACGGCGTAGAGTACTTTCTGGTTAAAGCCTATCTGGAATGGTGCCAGAATGATCGTTGCTCAAAGCTACTCTCACATGGGCAAAGGATATCGATCGGGAGGAACGCGTACGAGTATTCGAAATCAGAATTTCTCTCGTACAGAATGCGTTTCGAAAAGGATTAGCCTCCGGTCGATAACACTGTGCCGTTGCCGTTGCCGTTGCTCTTGCTCTTGCTCTTGCTCGTTCATCAGCCTTCGCTGCTCGAAACCCCGTCAAAACGCATAAGGGTTCTTTTATTTTGCGTTCGAAACTACACTTTTGCAACACTTTGTTCGGTTCAAAACGATAGGCTCGAGATCTCTCCGATAATCTCATCCCACTTATCACCGTTCTGTTACACTTCATCGGCTTATCCTACTTGTGGGTTCGAGTGCGGAACGATTCGTCGAATTTGACGAGGAGAGTGAATCGGGTTCGATAAACGAGCATTATTCGTTCTCCGTGACGAGTCGTTGCCCTCTTCTCTTGGAATAATTCGATCGAACGAACGTTGCGGCAGCAACGTTTACCGTCTTTGATTCTCTAATTACCTTTTGCATTCTCCTATCGTCGAGCTTCAAAGAGCGAGAGAGCGAGAGAGAGGGAGGGAGAGCGGGAGCGAATGTCGTGCACTCATAGATATACTCGACGTGCAAGCCGGTCGAGCGAACGAGCGAACGAGCGAACGAGTAGATACCGTTACCCGCGGCACAACGCATTCACGACCGTCGTTCGATCGTCGCTCGATCCTCGACGCGCCTTCCTTTGCTCAACGTTTCGTCGTCCTTCGTCCTTTTTCTTTATCCAGACATTTTCGAAGCTTTAGTATTCGTTACCAGTAAGGTATATATACCTATGTGGAACAATAGTATGCTCAAAATCGTCCGAGAAGTCGTTCGAGAAATCGTCCGAGAAATCGTTCGAGAAAACGAGGAGTCTGCAAGAAGTGGATGAACTCGTTTGCGGGTCAAGTCGTCGCTGCACCTGCGATTTAATCGGTGAGTTCAGTGTTTGCTCCGAATGTTCGATACGATTCAAACGAGAAAACAGCAGAGGCGTCGAACGCGTATCAACGAATTAGAGCAAACTTCGTCTACTACTATTTCTTGCACAACAGGATTCGGTTAGCTCGCGTTCGAGGATGATCGAAATTAATGTTTAATATAATCTCTACCACGTAGAATCGTTGTTGGCGAATATGCGGAATTAACGGAGAAATGCGAACGGAAATGATCGAACAATAGACTAATGGGAGATAAAGGGAGCATTGAAAACACGTCGATCAATTAATTTCGCAGAGTGGACGCATTCTAACGCGTATCCGGACCTACTACCTAACAACCAACACGCACATTTTATCGTTCGTGCGGAGCGGCTTGGAATCCTCTCGTTGAACGAATATCAATGCGGCGAGTCTCGTTCGTGCTTGTAATATCCGATATTCGATTCGACCAAGTAGCGACCAACTTCCAAGCTCGAACGATCTTGACCATTACCGCGATTTGTCCTATTTTGAGCTCTCCCTCCCTCTCGCTCTCCCTCTCTTCCTCATTTAAATTTGTCAATAATGCAAACAAATATTTCGTTCGCTGTCTACATGAAAAATAAGATATAGTTAGGCAGAGAGAGGGGAGACCGGAAGATTGTAAAAAAGGAAGAGCCGTTTCCCTTAACGGATCGGTGAGAAAGACCGTGTGTCCAGTGTTTTCCCTTTTCAAAGGATCTTTTCAAGGCGTACAATAAAAGAAAGCGAACGTGTTCTCGGTATGGAAAGCTCGTTTAATTACCGTCTACGAGAAGCGCGTGTGGCCTCTCCATTCAATTCCATCTCGCTCGACGAGATGACGTTGCGCATTCCCCGACTAGCGATTTTTTATTTTTTTTTTACATTTTTCACGTTTTTCCATACGTCGTACGCGACGGAATCGAATCGATAATGAGATATGAAAAGTCTTGGAATGGCATATACGTACGCGCGATGCACGAAACGAGGTACAACACGTTGCTGAGCACGAAGTCGATTCGAAATAGATTTACGTAGTTCGGGGTAAAATGGAAATTGGTCACACGCGCTCGGACCTGTCGAAAATATGTTGGTCTATCGATCGTGACGTGACAAAAATTTGATTTTTTCTCTCCCTTTCCCTCTCTTCCTCTTTCCCGTCACGTCATCTACGATCGCTCACGTTCCGAGAAGTACGTCATAGAAATGCCGATCCTCGAGCGGAACTGTGCCGATCGAGCCTCTTTTCTTTCTAAGGCCACACACATTTTTCCCCCGTCCTCGCATAAGCGTGTGATATTGAGTCATTACGGAAGTTTACAATGCTTCGTTAAAGGGGAAAGCGCGTGCGCACACATACGCACCGAGGTTGACGTAGTAGGTACCGCTTTATAAAACGTAGCCTCGAGTCATACTCAAGTATCACGTTCCCGCGAAAACGTTTTGCTCTTATTTTATTATCTTGCTTTTGTTTTTTTTTTAACATTTACCTCCCACAAATTCTCTTTCGGTCGAAAGTCGAAATGAGTTGAAGTACGACGATGAAAGATATTTAACGAGTTTGCAGTTCGGAGTAAATTTCACGACGCTTCCATTGTGTCAAAACGAAAATACTATTTTCTTATGCTCTATTTTCTTTTTTTTTTTTTCTCACTTTGTATCGGACAAATTCTTGAAAAAAATGCGGTCAAATAAAAATTCCAATGGAAGGCCTTAAGAATGGACGTAAGTAAAGGTAGGTAGGTAGGTTCTAAAATGTAGTTTAGATAAAAAAGCACCTAAAACTATAATAAATTAATGGTCTCCTCTCTCTCAAATTGCACGATTCACATCGTAGGTAGACATATCGTCGAATAGTAAATGCGTGCACATATTTATCGATAGAAAGTTTTTTAAAACGTATAAAGGAGAGAGAGAGAGAGAGAGAGAAATAAAAAGATTACATCGAAGGAGTCTTACTCGAGTCAGCCAACCTACTTGATCACTACAGATACCGCTACTTGGCATCCAATCGACGCTCTTCTCTTCTCTCTCTCTCTCTCCCCTCCCCAGCTCCACCGTCGTCTAAGCTCGATTATTACCACGCTGTCGTAAGCACGGTCCTAAGATTACAGAAAACAGTCACATCTCTCTTGGCAAAGTGAGTCAGAGAGAGAGAGAGAGATGCAAGTAGAAAATGTCGGTAATGACGATGCAACGCTAAAAGATCATGCCAATGTGAAATGAAGTGGTAGGTCTCTCTCTCCATTGCAATAGCGACCATTTAAGTATTCATATAACGGGTGACACTCGAAGCGACTCAGAAATTGCCGAGAAAATGTGAAATCGCGTTCTTTCATTTTCTTTCTTTTTTGATTAGTTTACTTTCTTCTTTTTTCATAACAACGACACGAATCTTTTTCTCGTTCCTCTTATATCCGACGAAAGTATATAACTCGAACGCGAAAAGTATAAAATGGATTGGAACTTTTCTCCCGTTATTTTTCATCGGTTCGGTCGATTGGTCGGTCGGTTCATGGTCTAGCCAGCGAACGCAGAATTTCTACTTTTCCTCGAAGGAGTACATTGACGGAGTTATGATACCCCGTTTATCGCAATGGCGCACCTGTTACTCGCACTCCGCATATTTCTGCGCAATTTTATCTAACGTCGAGAGAAAAGTGAGAATCTTTGAATGTTTCTCAAGAAATTGTTTCAAAAAATGATGTGTATTGGGTTAATTTTTTATTAAAATAATGATTCTTCTATCGTAAGAAAGAGAATTCTTCGATTTGTAGCTAATAATAGCTTTGACTTTACTCGTGCATACATTTCTCCCTCCCTCCCTCCCTCCCTCTCTCTCTCTCTCTCTCTCTCTCTCGTTTTCTCCTTTCACCCGTTAGTTTCGATAGTCCAGCAATACAAAGATAGAGAGGCAGAGCGACGAAAGAGAAACGAAGCTGCCGTTAGGGGAAGAACAAAAAGAGAAAACCAACATTCTCCCTGATCACCGCGGCACAGCAACAGGTCGTGGACGATACAAATGACCATGAATGTACGTTTCCGTTACCGTTTTACCTCCGATGTATCGATAGTATTGTATCACCAATCTATTTTCGTTCGCCTTTACCAAACTTTGTTCTTCCATTTATCTATATGCCCTGCGACGTTCCGTCCTTTCTCTCTCTCTCTCTCTCTGTGTCTGTGTGTGCGTGCGCGCGCATTTCTTTTTTACGGAACGAAGAACGCCGAGCAAAATTGGGGAAAATATTTGTCGAGAGGAAATACAATACGTGTGTACAAATATAAAACGTGACGTAAAAATACGTCTACTCGCTCGAAATAAAATACGAACGGATATCGCGAACCGATATAATCTCGCTTCGATAGATCGAGTTTAATTTGACGGAAAACGTTATAATTTCACGGTAGACGAGACCGTGTGCTCCCGAACAATATATACATGTGTATGCATATTATTAATTAGCGTTATTCTGCCATTTCATTAACATGAAGTAGGTAGAATAATTGAATCGCGGAAGCGAAGGATAATTAAACAAAACTTTATTATTTCGTTATTGTCGAGCGAGTATAGAACATGGAAGCTCTTAGACTCGTAAATAATTTGAATTGTTTCGTGTAACGGCGATAGCTGTTTGCTCCCTTTTGGTTTCGTTTCTTCTTTTCCTCCTCTCGTAGACTGCCGATCTCGTTCTTCGACCTTGGTCATTGTCGATTAAACGACATAGAATCGTTTCTGTCACGAGTCGAATTGTACCGTAAAGGGTTAATGGCCCTTAAAAAAAGTCTGCCCTCGACGATCATCCGACAATGTTCTTCTCCCGTACGTCCTGTGCTTACACGCGTATCGTAGATAGACGTTCTTTCTTCGTTCGTCGACGTGGTCGTTCGTACATCGCATAGTTTGAATATAAATGAAAGCAACGACACCCTATATACATAATACTGCGCTGAGACATAACGGTCTCTGTCAGATACCTTGATCTTTTCTGCAACGGTGCCAAGTGGAACGCCTATATTTACCGACACACGTGCGGTAATACGTTCGATTATGAATACGAAATACCATGAGCGATTAAACGAAGGACTTTTTTCGAATATCGCCCGAGCCCACGCTCCCCGCTCGACCTATTGTTATTCCAGGATGGATGTGCGTGTTGTTTCTGAAAATAAGAAAAAGAATAAAATAAAAAAAAGAAAAAGCGAAGGAAGATGTTTCGATCGAGAGAATGAAAAGAAGCGTCGAAGTATCGTATATAAGTGGATCGCATCGGTATTACCATCGCACCGATTTGATCCTTCATGTATTTGGAATAGTACGTCTTACGCGTTAGGACGTGTTCGCGAGTAACCCAGAAAACGAAAGGCTGGTACAAAAGAGAGAGGAGGCGAGCGAGAGACATTGGAAACGATGAAACTCCCGTGGAACGCGCGTCGAAGTAAAAGGACTTCGAACCCGTTAGCTTCATCGGGTTTTCGGTATTATCGAGGGATTGCCGCATTGCGAGTCGAGTCCGCGTGCACAGGTGGTGCGTGCAGCCTCGTTAAAGAACAAAAAGAGCAGTCACGATCGTGAACCTATCTGTGTCACGCGCGCGCGCGCGCGCCCGCCTGGGTCCAGAAGCACGACTACGATCGAGAGAGATCCTTTACGTAACCGATGACCCGCTTTCCGGAACGTATAGAGTTAATTGCACGCGATAAATTGTCCTTTCCCGTCTCCTCCCTTGAACACGAGCTTGTCCGTTCTTCGCAGATTACCTTCCATTTCGTTCTGACCACGCTTTTCCGGCCAACTACCCACCTCCGTCTAAAAAACGTTCGGTAGTTGCTCGATTTATTCGATATAATCGGATCGGTTGGCGACCCACTGCTCGGGGAGCTTTCCTCGCTTTTCTCACCTGGACGGTCTCTCGAGTCTCTTAATTTCTCTCGCGGTAAAGAAACAAATCGAACGTTTCAAATATTCCTTTATACTTGACTAAAAGAGAGATCGAAGTCATAAATTTATTTCAATCGTTTCAAAATATATCGTGCGATCCCTATCTCGAGATTTTTAATCGTCCTTGTTCTTCGCAGCATCCGGATCTGGATCGGTAATAGGAAGAGATCCACTTCCGCCGAGAGCAGTTAGCACGTCTCATTTGCCCGAAAGAACTCTGACTCAGCCACCAGCTGTGGAATCAACGTTGTCATCGACTTTACCATTGCCGCGAAACACCGGTGGTCATCGTCAGCAACATCTCCCTATTCATCGATCGAGCCCGCAAGAGCAGCAGCATCAGCAACAACAACAGCAGCAACAGCAGCAGCAGCAGCAAGAACAACAACAAGTGCAGCAGCAACAACAACGACTGCAGGCAGAATCAAAAATTTTACGGGCCTCCAGTAACGGGGATATCGGAACTAGCCTAGCACAGTACGTATTCTTTCTCATCGAAGACAGTCGCGATTCCAGAGGGGAAAAAAAGAGAGAGAAAGAGAGAGAGAAAAAAGTTGTCTGGGTTCAAAATATAAAAAAAAAGTCTGAGAAAGAAGAAGGGGCCGAGAGAGGAAACAAAGTTGCATGAATTTTATACGAAAGGAACGAAAACTAAATAGTTTTGTATCGAAAAATTGTAGATCCGAATGTAAACGCTTTCCGACGCGAACTATCGCATTCGCCTGAACGAGGAAATTGAGATTAGTCGTGATGATTTAATCGGCATCGAAGCTCGACATTCGCCAAACGATTGGTAATTGGCGGCTCGATAATCGCCGTTATGAATCACGAACGATCGTGTTATCGATAGAGAAATAGGTATGGTTTTAGATCGAAGGAGTGCACCGATCGAATCGTCCGACCGCGAATTGGTATTTTAATGAAATTCCTATCTAACGAAGCATGCTCCGATTAGTTAGAAGCATATCTCATAAATTCGATTGTAATTTGAAAGGATACTTACCATCAACTCGATTCCAAGCAAAGTATTAAAAACGAAATAAATGTAATCTGCTGCGTGTAAATGATCGTAGGAAAAAGAAATTTTTTCAACTCTTTGCAGAATCAGCAACAATGAGATGAGAAATCTAAAAATGTCATCACCGAATGGTCATCCGACCCAGAGACTGCACTCGTCCAGCGGACATTTGAGAGTAATGGATTTGAGCGATCATCGAATTTCGAGCGATAACGAGATTCAAGTTCACAGTCCGAGTAAGTTCGAACAAATGTAGTTGGTACGACATATCTTCCACGAGTTACTTTTTCATTTTTTGACTCGACAGGAGGAAAGGCATATATCTACTCGATCGTTTCGAGTGTTTTGCAAGAATCGATTCTGAAAAAAGAAAATCGATAGCTTTCCCCGATCGCCATTTTCTTCGTGCTATTTCTCTTTCTTTTTCTTCTTCTTACTTTTTTGTTTTTTTTTTTTTTTTCTTTTACTTATCTTTTTTTTTTCGTTCTCTTGGCTGCATCCGTCGACCGATATCGAGGCTATCTTCCATAAGAATACACATTGGATTCGCTTTAATCGAAGAGAAAGCCATTTTCATCTTCTGTGTTGCGGTCACATCTTCTTTTACATTTCTGTCCTTGCAACTGCATACGAGTGCCATCAAAACTATTACCGATTTTCTCTTCGTTACAGCGTTGGGCGTTTCTAAATCGCCAAGCAATTTTCGCTGGCACGAAGTCGCGTTTCATTTATTTTCTCGTTTAACGAGTACCACTCGGTATTAAATCCCTCTGTAATAAAGAATGCTGGACAAACAAGCAGAACAGAAAGTCTGCTTACGATCGAGCTATTAAACTTCACCGGTCGGAGACAGATAGAAGAAAGAAAATATATCTTTATTTGCGATATGATCGAATTAAATGGAAGAAATCCTCTAATTTTTTTTCTCTTCTGCCCGGTAATATAAGAAAAAGTATAATATTAATGTAATAATGTATAGAGAGCAAATGGATATTCGATAAATTTACTTGAGAATAAATTTAATTTGATAAAGTTAATCGAGAATGTTCTTTTACAGTCGAAAGAAAAGTCATCGGCCCGATTGGTATGGACGTGGATCGAGGTGGAGGCGGTGGTAGTGGGGTAAACATCAGAGGGAATCAACGGATACGCGAGAGCACGGAACTACTTCACAAAAGGGTGAGTAAACTCGCTCAGTCAAAATTTGTTCAAACCTAGAGGAGACGTTCGATTTTTATTGGCATGGCAGCAGAGCATGGAAAGATTCCAGAATAACCGTGAAAACGCCTTCATCGTCGACATGTGCACACACACACACACACACACACACACACACTTGTATTCCTTCTCTCCTATGGCACTCTCTCATTACGTTTCATCGATCGAGCGTAGCCTCCTGCATTATCGTCCGAGCATGTAAATCCCATTAGTTCGATTAATTAAAATCTTGTCTCGAGCGGCGTCGTAGTATGATACGCACGCGCACCCATCACCTACGCGTACGTTTCTGTACGTGTGCGTGTGCATGCGCGTGCGATTCAAAATTAATATCGTATATATCCACGGGTCCTCATCAAATTGAAAATTTATCACACGTTAATGTCCCCGAGGAAACTGTCAGCCGGTAAAATTTCCCGATAAATAATGCGGGAGTTGATCTCCGACGCGATAAAGTTTGGAAAAAACAGAAATCCGACCTTTGAGTTTTAATAAAATATTAATGTGTATGTATTCGTAGTACACTCACTGAATCACATATACGTAGATACTCGACGCGTTCACTTTCGAATCATCCTCATTGCTGTTTTTTGATGGAATCGTTTGAAATTAAGAAAGAAACAAAAGAGAAAAAAGAAAAAACACTGGCATGCACCGACATAGACATTTCGCACGCACGAAATAGAAAAAGTGAATGAATGAATGAATGAATTACAAGGAGAATCGAATCGCACGTTCGTTCTCGGCATATGCCCGAGTGGTCGGGTAAGATCGCTGCTGAGCGTCTAGGAGAAAAAATTCCCTTTAGAAAATAGAATTCATACGGAAGAAGAGAAGGTGCTCGAGTAAAAAGGGTCAAAAAGAAGGACACGGAAAGAGAATGGAACAAGAAAAATTTCTCCTTGTCCCCTCTCTCTCTCTCTCTCTGTGTATATATATATATATATATATATATATATATATATATATAGCTCACTCGCTATAAACAAAACGAAAGAGAGAAAGACGAGAAGGAGATTAAGAGAATCAAGGGCCAAGATCCTTCGGTCCTGCATACGCTTAGGATTGGTCAGCAAGGGCACCGTGCAGGGGAACCGTGCAAACGAACGCGTTAAGGCGCGTTCACAAGGATCCAAATAATTCGATGAACCAAAGAGAGAAAGTTCATCGAAACAAAGAAGATACGTTTACGCGCGAGACATGATCTTGCAGCATTGGATTTTTCTTTTTTTAAATTTTTAATCGACTTCTCGAAAAAGGGATCTAAGAACGTCATTGCAATAAACGGAAGAAAGCAAGGCAGGATTTATCGATAAGAATCGATCGGTGCAAGTTTATATGTAATAATTAAAGTAAACAATTGATCGATAAACGCGAAGAAAATATGTCGATAGTTATGCTTGACAAAAAATGATATACGATTAGAGAGAAGTAAGAAAAATAGAATTTTCAGGCCGGTGGGATCGGTCGGATCTTTCAGTTTTTCGACGTAGAAGAAAGTCGACTGCGGCCATGACAAGCGCGAGGTCGATGTGATCTGCAAAAAGTAGAAAAGAACGTTGGCCACGGTCCCTCGAAGCAAGAACGCGAATCGTACAATGGCTGGATTAGAGGATGCTCTTGCCGTGTCCTGTCCCTTTCTAAATACGAACGTTATCGTGCGGCTACGAGCCCGACGAGTTTCTCGTTAGCCCTTGCTCAAACTCCCTATCAATTTTCTTACGAATTTGTATAATTCCGAGTATATCGAAACTTTCTCCGAGAGAGAGAGGGGGGGAGAGAGAGATGGTGGGGGTAATAGTGGCGTCTGGCGGAGGGATAAAGATTCCGTTTACGTAGTACATTGTACCGCGGTAAAGTCGGTGAAGAGAGTCGAGGCGAGTCGAGCCGAGTAACCGATCAGAACGGGCACGACGCCAGTCTTCCTTCCAAAGGCTTCCAACCTTTCAACTCGTCAGAGCGTTATCCACGAAGCGCAGTCTCTCGTGCGAGCGCACGCTAGAGTTATTTCCCGAGAGTTTGTGTTATTGGGCCCATCTATTCACCAAACTTGATTCGTCCGATCGTGAGTAGCCCATGCAAACGTATAAATAGCTTGTGAACGAGAAAAGTGTGTGCATTTGATGAATAGACTTGTGTGCTTTGTGTCTAATCGTTTGATTATGTTCAATGTTGTTCCAACTAAATTTTGGTTATGCATAAAGTAACTTTTCGATAAATACTGATCGACCTTACGTCAGCACCAGTAGATCGATCGATTCCTATTAATTGATTGCCTTCGCTGGAATGAAATAGCAAAGTATCAAATGGGATATCGTTTGAGTTTTCTACTCCGACAGATTTTCTGTGATTCAAATTTTCGATTTATCGTTTGGAATGCTTCCTTTAGGAATTTCGCGATCGGTTGAGAGACACTGCAACGAGGCGACGCTCCAAGTCGAATAACCGCGATCGAAAGGAAGGTGGAGGACCAGTTTGCCGATGCATTTCGATTTCTTCCTTCCACGAATACATACTTTCGTATCTCAGTAATGTCTTAAAGTTCATCGATTAAAGTTAATGCGTTAGGCGTTACACTTTGATACCATAGAAATAATTCTCATTAAAATTCTTTGTCTTCTTTAACGAGTAAAATTACCTGCTATCGATCGATGAAAGATCTCAACAAATGAATCCTCTTTACCCCACATCAATTGCCATACAGCGTTAAAACTCTCTCCTGCTCTAACGAAATTTTTGAAATCGATAAATCCAACGTACAAAATAAGAATCTTCTCTCCAACCGTGCCAATAAAATTGACTAGCCAGAGCATAGGGATTTCGATTGATGAATTGTTAAAGTAAAGACAATTGCATGTCCTCTCGAACAGAGCAACGTTAATTTGGCCCACCAAAGGATAACAGCTAGTGGTTCACCGACAGCACCGACGGCAACGGCGACGGCGACGGCGACGGCGACGGCGACGGCAACGGCAACGGCGACGGCGACGCCAACGTCAACGTCGACGTCGGCGTCGACGCCGACGCCGACGATCACGCCAACACCAACTCCAACTCCAACGTTAACTCCAACGCTAACACCCACACAGATTGGAACGAATGATCTTGTTCGGGTCTCTGCTGGTGAACTCCTCGGAAGGACGCACGAAGAACTGGTTCTGTTGCTTATTCAACTACGTAGGCAGAACGCGACCCTTCTCAAGGCCATGGACAATTGTAACATGGAAATTGAGGCTCAGGTCCGATAAGATCCATTTTCATCCCCGATCGATCAAGACCGAGTTTTAAAGTTCATTTGCTGAGGTCTTTCATGAAATAGCTTTCAGCATTTTTGATGATTGTGCTTAAACACGTTTGATTCGTTAGAGAATCGTTCCAACTTGTTGTATTTTCCATTTTGATATATCTGCCTGTTGCATAAAAAGCACGCGAGTGAAGTTTGAACGATCGTTCGATATTGGCGCAAGCAACAGTTTCTTTGCTGTTTGCTCGTCTTGTTTCATAGCCTCCCATCTTCCTGCGAAAAATGACGTGCTTACTTGTTGTGTTGTAAGGAATATCGTATTTCAATGTCGGCCTTGGAAGCGTCAGAACGACAGTAGACTCTTGACCGTCGCCGAGGCGCATAGGTTTCCAACTTTGATAGGGACAACGTTGTATTCCACGATCAAATGTTTCTCAATAAGAGACACGGACGTGTTCGAATCCATTTTCTAAACCTATTTTTAAATTGACTTACGAACGGGACTTTATTTATTCGCGAATTAACAAGTTTTTCTCTTCTTTGGCATAGGCAAGATTGACAGATTTGGACACACCAAGGCGTTTGGAGAATCTTCAAAAACTCGAAGAGTTAAAGAGACACCTAATGGATCTTGAAAAACAGGTAAAATAAGATAAAGTGTGGGAAAGAACGAAAGAGAAACATTTTTTAAAACGTCAAATTTCGAAGTTGACGTTGAAATCTTTCACGAATCTAGACGAGCTAATAAAGCCTTTTTTTGTTGATGATCAGTACGAGAAAGGGAAGCCTCTGATAAATCTCGTCGACAACATGGTCAAGCTCGGCTCTTTATACAATCGTAATACTGCCAATGGAAGTAGCAGCATAACCGCTTCTCGTAACGATTTATTCCAAGAGAACACGAAAAATCATCGCGATCGTTTGGAATTTAATCAAAGAGTACAAGAGCAACGTTTGCTGGCTGAAGAACGCAGAGATTGGAATAGACTCAGTCCGGATCATGGACAATTGCAGGTAATCAGCAAAAGTTCACGTCTGATCGACGAAACGAATAATACCAAGACTTTTCTTTCGTTAGAGAGCATTCGGAAATGCTACAGAAGATCTCACCTAAATTGTTAATTTAAAATAATCGATAGAGATGATCGATTCGTCCGATTAATCAAACGAACATCGAGGCGAACCATAAAATATTTTTATTCGAGTTTTAGTTTGAATTTAATGAGATAGATGAAGTGATGTGGCTAAGAGAGAACAGAGTATGACTATTCAATGTGTGCGAGTTGTCTTTTTTTTATTTCTCGTCCAACTTATATCTTCTCGTTGAAACGCGATATGCAACCTCAATGATCGGTCAGGCTTCAAGGCTCACACTCGATATTACCTTCGTGTCGTAGGCCAAGGTGCAGCAGTTGTACAAACTGGACCGATTACTCCAAGAAGAGTCAGGTACCCTTCATAGCCTTCAGCAGGACAAGGTTCGTAATACGATTTATTTATTTATACCCTATTCGACTCGTTAACCATGCATCAATTCTTAAAGAAATATCAAAAAACATGAAACGTACTTTATCCCTTTGCGTTGATAATTGGTCTACTTTGTATGCATTTCCTTTAAGGTTAATTCCAATCAGATTTATTTTCCATTAATTCTACTATCACGTATACCCCGTGAGAGATCAATGACAGTTCTATCTGCCAATCTGTGCGTGCGCGTATATACCTACTGCCGACTGTTATAAATGTTGTGACCTCTCTCACGTAGGAGATTCTAGAAAAAGCTCTCGGAGGCTTGCGAGACAAATTGCAAGGCAGCAGAAGCAACTTGATTGAAGCAGAACGCTACAGAAAGCAACAACTTTTATTGGAACGCGAATTGAGCAGAGTCAGAGTACTGTTGGCACACAATTCCAAGGTAAAATATTCGGAAAAACGTCCGTGATTGGAAAATGTCATTCCTCGTGTGACCGATTGGGAGAGCTTCGATGATCAAATTTGGGCTTTTCGATGGTGCGATCGTGATCGAATTATCATATCGAATGATTCGTTTGTTTGAGAATCGCATTGTGACGCGCGTACATAGAACAGGGACGAGTTTGTTGAAACGATTAAACGTTGGATTCGTTGTTTCCAGGTAAAGCCGGTATTCTCAGGTCAGGTAAATGGAATATTTACAAAGCCAATACGTTTGAGTTTCGTTGAATCGTATCTTCTTTAATTTCGACATTGTCCTTCTCATCGTCGTTTTCATCGTTGTTACATCTAGATGCTTCGTTACTTCTTTTTCCTTTTCTCTCTGCCTCCCTCCCTCCCTCCCTCCCTCCCACCCTTCCTTCCTTCCTTCCTTTCTTGCTTTCTCTCTTTTCGTTCCTTTTTGTTTCTTTTATTTCCTTCTTACCTGTCATACTTGCAGAAGACAAACACATTTTTCATTCCTTTTTCAGAAACTGGAAGAGACTGTAGCGGAAAATGCCAGATTGGAGCAAGATTTGGTAGTCCTAAGGCAAAAATTGCAAGCCTCTAGAAGATACGCTGGTAATATGACTAGAGACCCATCGGGTACAACGGCTCCTTTGGAAACGGAATTGAGAAGAGTTCAACAATTGGTCGGTGATCTTCAAAGGCAAAGAAAAGAGCTCAGTGTTCAGGTTCAGCAGCTAACCGAAAAGTCTCATAGTTTGGTACAACAAATTCGGCCACAATCATCTCCTGGTATAATATTCTTCTTCAACTTTTTCTAACATTTTCAGAGAAAGTCTCCGCGCTCTGTCGCATTGGACGTATTAACCGTCTACGTAATTATATAATTACAGCTCCGCCTGTTCATCATTCAAAGAAACGCACTCAAAACTCTTGGTTGGAAACCGATTTAGATTCCGGGATTACTCTCGATCATGGCCTTGGCTCACCGGTGAGCCCGTCGCTATTATCCTCGGCACATGGAAAACAAAGCTTGGAGAGCCCTTATCGTCGATACGCGTCACCAACGCAACACAAGAAGTCACCTTCGCCAAATCGGCAACACGTCGAACAACCATCTCTACAAAGCTCGCATAACCATATCTCGACCTTGTCACCCCAGTTACGGGAACAAATACAGCAGCATCAATTGAAGCAACAATTGTTGAAGGATCAAATGCAGGGGAAGGGCAGTTTGATGCAGATTAATGTTTCCCCGTTGTACGTCAATACCGAGCCAAGAATTCAAGGTAAAGAAAAAATAAATAAATGAATAAATGAAATAGAAAAATTCGATCGATAGGATGATATTGAGTATCGCCCATGATATATAACGAGAATGCAATTGAATCATCGTTTTACGCACGCTCGTAGATACGAGCAGAAGCAACGAGAACGGCGTGAACCAAACAAACGGTGGACCGAACGTTTTGCCGGAATACATTCCACCACCGCCGATTCATCCTTTTAACGAAGAAACTTCTTTAACGAACGACAATTACAAGCAAAATGAAGATAACAAATTTGCAGGTACGTCGATGCTCGTTCAATATCTATACCGACGGACATCTTTCAATGAAAGATGTTTAAAAATCTTTAAGAGAAAATAATGAGTTTCGAATCATTAGGCTTGTTGCACAATCGAGAGAAGCAAGAAATAAAGACCGTCAGGATCGTTAAACGGGAATCCGAGAGACGTCAGAGAGATCGAGGAGATAGAACTGGTAATATTGGAATTCCATTAACGAACGGACTTCAGGCGCCAGGCGGGGCGAAAAGGTTGTCCGACGATGACGTTGCTGGTACACAGAAATTCGAAGTAAGGCGCGGCATAAATGATCGAGACTTTACACAAATATTTGTTCTTCCAATTAATCGACGATTCCTCGATTCCTGCTATTCGCATATTCCGCGTGATTTCAGAAAGCCCAGTTGGGTAAAGTCGTTGAAGAAGCACCGATCGTTCACGCTCAAAGTACCGTACACCTGACCGAGCTCGACGACGTACAATTCCAAAGAAGCATGTCTCTTCCACGAGGATTTGGTGGTCAGCGACATCAGCCGAGTGTTCATCATGTTCCTGTTGCTCCACCACCTCGCAGCGACAGCATGCATGCTCTTAGAACGATCATGATGCGAAGACACAAAGTTAAGGTAAACTCAAATTACTTGGATACGTTCTTTCCTCGAATCCTTGTTCAGATTCAATGGACGCGTCCAACTATCCAATCAATACGTCTTAGTCGTATACGTTTCGTTTCGTTTTCTTTTTTTTTCGTTTTTTTCTGTTTTCTTCTTCTTTCGCGCCTATCCCACGTCCCGATGTCATGGCGTAAATCCATTTTGGTTCTTTTACCTTACGTTCGTTCTGTTTCTGATATGATCACTGCAGTTTGAAAATCACGACGGAAGCTCCGATAGCACATTGTCACCGTACATCGATAGCCCTACGTCGAGTTCGCAGATGCCAATTAGCTCGTCAAACTACTCCACGAGTCCACCTTACAGTCCAAGCCATCAGAATTATCATTCTGGACAATCGACATCGAGGGGATTCAATCAACAACAACAACAACAACAACGATACTACTCGCCGCATCCGCAGTACGGACAATACGAGAATTCTACGTCATTCGCGAAAAACTCAATAGCATTGAGCCCAGAACCGGTCTCTCTTAACAATCTCGGTGGCGTACCTCCAGACAGACCGACATTTGGGTCGATCGTTAATGCGAATAGCGCCTCGGATTCCCCACAATTGTCGCCAGTGTTCAAGAGCGAGGCTGCAAAGCAGATCATTAAAGAGATGACTGAGAGAAAAGTCGACGGACCCAGAAGAAGACAGGTTCCTAAAGAAAAGAGAAGACACTACACCGTTTCTAGTAGCAAACCCGTTCTAGATCTCGAGGACAGCTTCTCCAGGATGGTACCTGACGTTTATTTTATTTCTTATTTCATTCTTTCGTCTCCTTACTAGGCTTCATCGCTCCATCCAATTCCGCTAGCTTTCGGTCTCACGCTTATCTTCGCTCTTCTTCTATCTTTCGTTTGTTTATCAAGTCGCGTTAACTCGCGAAACTGAATAATCTTATTTTCGGGTGTGCCAGGGCATGGGTAGAGCAAGAGACGACTTGGACATGGAACAAGCTCTCAGACCTAGGATCAATGCTCCGGACGTCGTAAGATCGACTTTGAGTCACAAAGAGCTGAAATATAATGAGAGTACGATCGATCAACTGTTGGGTACTCCGAATAAGATCGTCATTCCTGAACGTTATATTCCTGAACAGGTAACTGCCAAGATATTTGAACTCGTGTGAACTTGTACGATTGATTATGTGCGAGTATAAATGAATTATAATATCATAATATTGCAACCTTTCATTTGCATATCGTTCAGACGCCAGAATTAACGGCGGAAGAACAAGAGCATCGTTTGAAGAAAGCGGAGGCCATAAGGAAGATGCTTTCTGAAACGACTGTCACTGCACCCGATGGAACTGGTAAGATGTACATATATTTCTATTATTCCACTCGATTCTTATCGACGAATACCATTTATTCCTCTACGCTCTATTAACTTTTCCTGTTTATACCTTCAGACGACGACATCGACCTCGATAAGTCGGACACGTTGAAAAGAAAAGTAGTCGAGGAGAAACGACAGAGAGAACACATTCTTCAACTCAATCAAATTCTTGCGAAGCAAGTGATGGAGAAAAGTAAAATGGTGGCCGGTACGTCGGCGATCTCTTCGATTCGTAAAGAATTTGAACGATCTTATTTGGAGATGTTTTTGCATGGTCTCACAATCATCCTTCCTTTATTTTTCTTTTTTTTCTGTTTTTCTTCTTTTTCTCCGAACCAGCTGTGTGATTAGCATGACCAATAATCGGTCTTTTTTTTTCTTTTTTTCCTTTTTTTCTTTCTTTTTTTTTTTTTTTTGTATCGAATTATTCGATATACGAATGCGAAACTTTTTTCCCGGTCACAGTCGATTAGCACGTTTCTTTTCATACGTTCATTTCTCATGAATAATTATCAAAGCATCGTCTTTAGATACGAACTCGCATGGCCTTATCCTTACTCTCGGATATACGACTCGGTATAACTGAGAGAGAGAGAAAGAGAGAGAGAGAGAGAGAGAGAGAGTATTTCGATATTATCTGTTTTTCTTTTCCTTTATTTAACTTTACTATAATTTTTTTCTCACTCTTTTTTGTTTTTTGTTTTTAATACGTAGCGAGTGTTTTTTGGATTGTTTGTGCTGTGTGTAGGTAACCAGGCGCACTGACAGACATGCTTTCTCGATTCTCCCCACGTAGGACACGCACTCCTTCACGTTTATCGGTTTTCAGGTTTGTTCATATTTTTCCCTCTAACTCTTTCATCGTCTTCATTTTTCTTTCATTTGTTTTCTTTTTTTTTTTTCTTTCTTCTCCCTTTTTTTCTTTCATTTTTAATCATTTTGTTTTAACAGCTTTGTACGTCGTTCGTTCGTTGCTTTCACAGCGTGAATCTTCCAAAAATGATCGTTCGTCGATCACTGACCGGATCTTTTTGTCGTCGACAGTCAAGGCACTGGCTACGCTTCCATTGAAGACTGAGTCGAGTATAGACGACGAAGACCTCTCACCCGTCACGCCGTTGCCCCTCTATCAGCAAAGAGAAAACTATTACTCCTAAACGCATCTGGGTGAAAAATCTGGATATATCGTTTCTTTATGCTCGCAACGGTAAAGCAAATGGAGAATTTTTGCTCGTGAATGAAGAGGAGAAAAAAAAAGAGGAAGTGAATGAAAGAAAGAAGAAGAAAAAGAAGATGTAGAGGAAACAGATGCACAATCATTATACTACTGCCAATGAAACGCGCGAAACGAAGAAAGAACATCGTTACGATGGAAATTATGAGAAAATACAATACATAAAAAGGGAAAAGAAAACTAATGGCTGAGCGAGATCGTGCGACGATCGAATGAAATGTGCTTTCTATCTTTTTCTTTTTTTTTCTATGTTTTGATTTATTTCTTTAATTATATTAATATAGAAAATGATCGTGTCGATGTACGAAACACCATTGAAATATGTAATTTAGAATATCGATATGGGACCGCGGCGAAATAATAGCTATGAAATAAATAAGGGAAAAATAATAAGATGCGTACGTCGAACGAGCTTTTCGGCGAGCTTAGATAATTAGCAATAATCGTAGATATTAAGGTACAATAATCGCACAACGTTCTTCTCTTTGGGAATAAATCGGAAAGAGACATTTGTAGTTGCCATAAAAATATATACTCGTATATTGAATTTCACGTGAGATTCTTCAATGAGGAAAATGTTTCATTTCGAATCGAACATCGTTGCGTTCGTTCATATCTACCCCACCCTCGAATCGATCGTACAAATCGAATTGATTTTTTCGTTTGCGACAGAGCACTTAGTATAATTAAAAATAATATTCCAAGAAAAAGAAACCGATAAAACGGAGTGCCAAAAGTCAGTGCGATTAAAGCGCGGGTGCTACGACACTATAGTCAATTACAGATGAATCGTAATTGCGTTAGCGCAGAAACAAAAAATCATTGGCGAAGACATTTGAATAATAAAAAAAAACATATGTCGAGCCTCCCTCTGCCAAGGTTCTTTTTATAAGCGCGTTACTGTAATACTGTGTGTGTGTGTGTGTGTGTGCGTGTGCGTGCGCGTGCGCGCGCATAGAGAGATACATTATCTATAAATACATATAGACGCATACACTTTTTCTGTGCGAACAGAAATGTATTATTATTACGCGACTGTACATAAGATGATTAATAGATACGCAAGTGCGTAGGAAAAATAAGAAAGATAAGAAAAGAAAGGCCCCTTGGAAAGTACGGCCCTAAATTTGGAAAAAAGAACAAAAAGATGTTCCTTCGTCGATGTGCTGACCTTCCGTCGACGTTGACGGATATTCGCGAGTTTTATCGTCTGGTTAAATGACACTTTAACAGATACATGCATATGTTAAATCGACGGGTGCGCGACTTCTTATGTTACGTATGTATTACACGTAAGGTAGCCGAGATCCTTATCGTTGGACTCGTTAAATAGTCATTGCGTCAAACGCGGTATACGAGAAGCGAAACATGTGTATCTAATTACCGTGACCGCAAAAAAAAAAAAACAAATCACTGTTATTGTTATATCGATGAAATAAAATTAATACGATGAACAACTTATCATCTTCTCTATAATCTTATCTTTCGCTCCATTCGCGATAACGATAGCGATATAACAAAACAAAGGCATCGAGGACTATCAAGCACGTTACTCGATCGAGCGAAAAAATAGAAAATACTATCTAATCTAACGCATATACGTGCCCGCTATTGAATAAGATCGATGATAATCGAGAACGTTAAGACGATTAGTCGTCTTAACATCTACCTCAACGCATCTCTTTTGAGATTAAAACTAAAGGATCTTATTTTTCGTACCTCGGCAAATTAAAATTAGAAATCGAGGAATACGCGTTTCGGTCGTTTGCACCGAAAACTGGTATTCTATCGACTAAAAGTTTATATCACCCCCCGGTAGAAAAAGACGTGGATAAATGTCTGAAATAACTCGAGAAGGCATGCTTACAAATTGTAGAATCTTGAGTCGGTGTTTAAACACTCGATTAGAAGACAGCTTAAGAGACGGGCCAGTGTTCTTTCTTCGTAAAAAATCAATCGTACGATCGATCGTTGTTTTTTTTCAACTTTTAACATATGCCTCGCATCATTTCAAACAGCTCGAACGCTTTACGCGTCCCTTCCAAGATTCTCGACAATTTAGCAAATTTGAGAGGACTTGAGTTCGTTTGGAACGAACCATGTGCGATAACGTACCAAATGCCATTGTGCGGTAGTGTGCTAAATAAGCTGTAAGTAAATAAAAGAGAAAAAAGCGTTTGATTTTTAGTTTGAGCGTATATTAAATGTTGAAAATATTTCCATAGATGTCATCGCGCGCGCGTGCACAAATCCGAAACGGAAGAGGAAGAAAAATAGCACCAAGGAGAGACATTGTGAAAAGTTCGAAGGACGGATTCGATCTCGCATGAGTCTTCAGAAGCGTGCCTTTCGGTCTTCCCGTCGTTGCGTCTCCTCGTTGTTGACGGGAGGCAGAGGGTCGACGAACTAGCCAATCGTACGCGAGCCCGTGCACCTGAATTCTAATGAGGGCCCACCTGGGTATATATGAGCTTAACCACCGCATCGAGCACGATTTTTCTTCGACTATCCGGTCACCACAAAGGTGAGTCTTAATTTTATTCCTCTATCGAACGAATTCTGGCCTTCGCCTCTCGTATTGCTTCTTCTGTATCTCTTCTTTCTTTCTTCCCTTCTACCCTTCCTTCCTTCCTTCGTTTTACGATCGATTGAAAAACATTCTCCTCTCCGAAAATATTCATGTCGAGGCCAATGTGCTCGAAGCCGGTCTAGCGAGCGAGTCAAAAAATGCATCGAAGAACGCTGCATGATATTGTATGCAAATCGATAGACTAACTCGTAGGCGCATCGTTGGGACGAAACATTAACGAATAAATCGTACGTATGTGAGTGAACGTCCGTCACTTCGTTATAAATAAAATCGTTTAAATTCGATGAGAGATCGTACGAAATTCGAGGGTATCGTCCGAAGCATCGTCGCGCAAATTTTTTCAAAATCTTGGATCGGATCTCGGCCACGAATCGGTTTACGAGATGTCGCGGGTAGGGGTGTCGAGCGGGCTGTTGGGAGAGGGAGAGAGAGAAGGAGAAGAGAATTTCTACCGGTGCGACGTCCGACGTGCTCCACTCCCATATTTTCTTTCTTCCTTTTCTCTCCTGTCTTCCGTTCGAACGAAGGTCGGATGAGCCAGGAGAGGGTGCGCCCCCGCGACAAATTTTTGACACTTGGCAAATTCGCCGCACTTAGTTTCGTACTTGGTTAGATAAAAGAAAACGAAATCGTTTCATTGAAGTTTATCGACGATCCGACCGTCTACCAGCAGCTTTTCTATTGTCTTGTCCTTTTTGTATTCTACGTACAACGAGCACAAACAGAAGTCAAACGAAACGATGCATCGCGCATTTTAATTCGCACAAAGTGCACAGACGGAAATCAATGTATGCCTCGACAAAAAGAAGATAGACAGAGAGAAGACATTTCTTCTTCGGTAATCACGTCGCTGCGTCGCGGCCACCGCGATGTTCGTCTCAACCACGCGGATTATTATTGTCCCTGCGAACAACAGAGCCAAGGACGGTCTTTGATCTTCCTTTTGAGTTCCCTTTGTTCGCGATCGGTGTCTCCTCAAAACGATCTTTTTTTTCTTTCTACAAAAGAGGAGTTCTCTTTTGGTAAAGAGTATATATACTTGGATATTTACATTGTAAAACAATTCGAGACGCAGTCTCGAGAGCAGACGTATTAACGTCATCGTTTCTTCGACGAAATTTATCGTCGGAAAAGGAACGAAAAAAATTCGAGTACCTCCTTGACGTTCGTTATTGAACGGTGATTTCCTCGGTTACGTTTTTCCCCTCGGAACGCCTTTCGAAGTCCTTTCTTAGGATTACCTGCTCGTTGATTTGGCCTGGACTCGTCTTCGTGTCCTATCGAAGAGGTATAAAAAAAAAAAAAAAAAACAGAAAGAAAAAGAGAGGAGAGAGAGAGAGAGACAATACGGGCAAGTCTACGAAGACGATGACTCACGATTTGCCATACACCGAACAATCTACGACAACCGATATTCATCTTTTTCGTATCAAACAAAGATTTATTACCGTTTGAATCGAGCGAAGATTAAAGAACGATCGGAATTGTCGTTCGATGCCGTAGTACGTTAACCTCGAATTGAGTTAAGATTCCTCGTTAGTTATGTTAGTTTCCTCTCGCATTCCTCCTCGGAGATCAGACGTTACGGTAAATGCTAGAATCCTGAGTGTGAAAGACTCGTCGATCGTCACCGATCTTCACGATTCTTCTGTGTTATACACGTGTACATACGTATGCACACGCGTGTGTGCGTGTGTCCCTACCGGGTAAACCGGTCGGTCATTTTAGATCGTTCCCGCCGCTTGCCGTGGCACTCGGATAAAGCAAAGATAACTTGCCCCCGCTGGATCTTTTTTTCCAAAATTAAACCGACCAATCGCACATAGTCGAGGAAGATCCACCGTTCGCGAGATCCAGAGAGGCGCCTCGATCATCGTTCGAGAAAGACGTTTGCCGTTCCTGTCGTCGGCTCGAAGCATATTTGAATCGGTCGTCGAGATTGAGTGCGCATAAGTGTTTCCTTGCTTCCTTTTAAATGCATTCCAATCTAGATTCTCGACAAGGTATAAGATTCGATCGTGTAGTGCTCACTCATAATTCACTCTTTATTAAAATTTCCATAAACCTTCGTATTTGTAATCGAGTACTGGCAATAAATCTCAATACACTTGATCTATCATATCGTCACGAGTGAATAGCGAGCAAATGGAACATTAACGAAATCTCACCACAAGTAATTAATTCAATTATTTCACCCGTTGACTCATCGATCATTAATTTTTTTTTGTCTAGCTTCGAAAATGACGTTCTCGACGATGAAACTCTTATTTTCCCTTTCCATTTTCTTAGTCTGTTTGGTCTACGCATCGGCGGGTAAGTATTCATTTTTATATGTCGCATTCTAGATAAGATTAAAATGTAATGCTTAATATCGAAGAAATCGAGATCTCCCGTTCGATATGTATCAATCTATACAAATCTTGATATTTCTTTGAATCAGATAGGGACGCCAGAGTTGTTTGTTACTTCAGCAACTGGGCGATATATCGACCTGGCGTTGGAAGTTACGGCATCGGCGATATCCCAGGGGAATTATGTACACACGTGATCTATTCCTTCATCGGTGTGAGCAATGTCACCTGGGAGGTACTCGTCTTGGACGAGGAACTCGACGTTCGGAAGGGCGGCTTTAAGAATTTCACCCAACTCAGACAGAAGTATCCTCATCTGAAAACTGAAGTCGCGGTTGGCGGTTGGGGCGAAGGTGGCAAGAAGTATAGCAACCTCGTTACGGTGAAACAACGCAGAGATACTTTCATCAAGAGCGTCGTTGGCAAGTTCCTTCTTAAATTAATCGATTCTCTTTTAATTCGTGATCATGCTTTCTAGCTCGGGCAAGAGCTTCGAGAAATTTGGCATGCTGTACGAACGTTACTACACCGTATAGTTCCCTTTATGATCTTCTTTTGAAATTATTCGTTCCTATTGCAGAATTCATGTACAAATACGAGTTCGACGGTTTCGATCTCGACTGGGAGTACCCTAGTGCCACGGACAGAGGTGGCAAATTCTCCGATAAGGACAATTTCTTCTACTTCGTTGAAGAACTTAAACGTGCTTTCGATAAAGAAGGAAAAGGCTGGGAGATCACAATGGCCGTACCTATGGCCAAGTTCCGTCTCGACGAAGGTTATCACGTTCCAGAATTCTGCCAGTGAGTGATTCTGCCTCGCTTTAGTTCCCTCGCCAATAAATCCATCTACATCGTTATCCTCGTACTCAGGAACCTCGACGCGATTCACATTATGTCTTATGATCTTCGTGGAAATTGGGCTGGATTTGCCGATGTCCATAGTCCTCTTTACAAGAGACCCCACGACAGTTACGCTTATGAAAAACTCAATGTGGTAGGTATACCGCGTTGATACGTTTCGTATGTACGACGATTTTTCATACGTAGGGCGCATGAAAGAAAGACGATTGTTCTATCGCGGTCACCACCCTTTATATGTATACAGCACGATGGGCTTCTGCTTTGGGAAGACAAAGGGTGTCCAGCCAAAAAATTGGTCGTCGGTGTGCCTTTGTACGGTCGTACGTTCACGCTTGCGCGTGGTAACACAAATTACAATCCAGGAACCTACATAAACAAGGAAGCGGGTGGTGGTGATCCTGGCCCGTATACACAGGCTAAGGGATTTTTGGCATACTACGAGGTAATTTTTCACAATATTACATAAGCAACGCATTTACGTATCAATATTCCAACAACCTTTGTTTCTTTCGTATAAGAGACCCGCATAATAAGACATTTTTATCGTATCGCGAACGTATCGCGACTTCCGTATTGTTTAGATCTGTACGGAAGTGAATAATCCTAAATCAGGATGGACAAAGAAATACGACTCCATTGGGAAGGTACCTTATGCTTACAAGGGTAAATATACTTTTGCAAGAAAGATACAAATCCGTGAAGAGACAAGCAAGTTTCGTGCAAGACGGACGATTACAAACTTTTTCTTTGCGTAGAAACACAGTGGGTTGGTTATGAGGATGCTGACAGTATTAAGATAAAGATGGACTTTATTAGGGAAAAAAGGTATGCCGGTGCTATGGTTTGGGCAATAGATATGGACGACTTCGCCGGTCTCTGCGGAGAAAAGAATCCTCTCATGAAAGTAATTTACGATGGCATGAAGGGATACAAAGTCCCTAAGAAAGAACATCACTCTACGCCTACCGTAAGCGAATATGGATTTAAAAACGTAGAAAATTAGATGTAATGATATCGTGTTTTATTTTGCGCTTAGCCTGATTGGGCAAGACCACCAAGTACGACATCTTCCACGGTAGGATCTATATCCACGAGGGACACTGAGGAAACGACTCGCCCAACTGTGCCAGTAAATCCAGGCTCCTCTTCTAAACCACCGGTCGATGATAACGTTGTTTGCAAAGGCGAAGAATACATTCCCTCGAAGAATTGCGCTATGGTACGTATAGTTTATTTTTTGCAATGATTCAAACGTTAGCGTCATTAAAAAAGATGAATTAATGACGTCCAAAATCCTTTTTCGCACTGAATGCGAACGTTATGAATTTTTAAAGGGGGGGGGGGGGGGGGGGAAGAAAGAAATGCAGACGATCTTCCTATCTGACTCTATCTCTATTTCGACTGCCCACTACCGCCCACTTTCCTCTTTTTCTTCGCGTCCACTACTCTTGCCTAGATCCTTCATTACATTCATTGATTACTTCCAAAATTACTATAGTTCCTAGTACTATTTTTCCTATCTATCGTATACTTTATATCTTTTTCCAGTACTATCGATGTGTCTTCGGAAGTCCGCAAAGGCTCCAATGTCAACATGGTTTGGTCTTCCACACTAGCATGCATGTTTGTGTCTGGCCTCAAAACGCCGACCGCGAAGAGTGCAGAAGTCAATAAATAAATCGATGATATTTTAGTATGAACATAAGAAATTAAACTCTTTTGTATAAAGGGGGTGGGAGAAGGGGGGAAAGAAAGAAATACCTATCGAATAATAAATTTTTTACGCGTATTCCTATCTCCTCGTAGAAATAGCATTGATACATTTTATGGAACAATTCGTTAGCGCTTATAACTATGGTACTGACAATGACACGATCGTACGTTACGAAAAGTCCATTTAAACGATTAGAACGGGAACGTTCGAACCGCGGCTCAAGAAAACAAGTGTCATGCCCTATACGAACGTCTTGAGCTTTTCTCGCGGTAGCTTCTTTTGCGCGACGATCGCCCAAAAACATAATTCTTTCGTGGATAAAAGGCACCGACGTCGCAGTTGCGCGACTGGCACGATCGAAGCGACGTACGGAACTACGACGGACGACGTTTCATAGAATATACGAAATCATGCCGAATATGTTCTCGCGAAGATAGAGTGCGATTAAAGAGAAAAAAAAAGAACAAAAAATAAATAAATAAATAAGGAATGAAAAAATTTCATTACTCGTATACATTTACTTACTACAAACATTTCATTTTTCTATTCCAAGAGAATTCCTCTTCGCTCAATGTGGACGAGACAAACAAAATGGTTGGACACTCATGGATTAGAATAAAGGTTCTTGATCAAATTTAAATTGCATAATGTACATGACCTCGAAGAGAACAAGCTAGAGGTTAAACGCGTCATATCATATTATAGAGAATAAATTCTGATCTCGCTCACTTCAAGTTACTTCGACTCGCCACTGCCTGATAACAAAAATGGCGCACATGATGGCGAGATCGAGACTTGGACTATTTGCATTTAAATATAATAATCGAGTGAAATCGCGAATTTTAGTACCCTTAAAGTATCAACGATTGTGTTTCCATACAAACTGGATATTGGATGGTATGCAATTTATAGAGAAATATCGTATTTATATGAAGTATTACCACGAGGTTAAGATTATCAAGCAAATTTTTAGTAAATTAATTCTTATCAAGGAAAACATTGTGCGCGTTGGACGAGAATTCGAGTCTGTTAGATGCACATGTTTTTCTTTAAAAATTTGGCTAAATACATTTTTATACCCCCAAGAGTGATATTACCATTACATAGTTATGATTATGCAATCCAATCAGAACTGTCAAGAATATATTTAAAAGTTTATTTTTAATTATTTAATTTAACTGTTCTTATACTTGTAGCAAAGGGCAAGGAATTATTGATGCCGTCGTTATCGCCAACCATGGAAACTGGCACAATCGTTAAATGGTTGAAGAAGGAAGGTGACAAAATTAGTCCTGGAGATGCAATTGCCGATATTCAAACCGATAAAGCGGTGATGGCTATGGAGGTAGAAGACGAATTAATCCTTGCAAAAATTCTTGTAAGAACACTTGATTTATCTTTCGATATCTATATTCTACGTAGATCTTTTAAAGAAATTTTTTTTCATACATTCTTTGTCATCAGGTGCCCGAAGGAACCAAAGATATTAAAATAGGAACATTGATCGCTCTTACCGTAGAAGAAGGCGAGGATTGGAAATCTGTAGAAATGCCTGATGCTCCTGCGGCTCCTGCGGCTCCTGCCAAACCCACCGCTCCGACACCTTCCGCTCCTGCTCCATCGTTAAGTCAACCGACTGCGCCACCCCCACCAGGACAGTAAGTAAAAACCAAGATAAAATATAATTTCAAATAGATGTAATGAAGGTATATTCGTGAAAGAAGAAAAGAGGAAAGGTACGATTTTTGAAGAGCCACAAAACGTATTGCAAAGTATTTCTCTTTCAGGCAAAATGTTCCCATGCCTGCGCTTTCTCCAACCATGTCAACAGGTACAATTGTAAAGTGGTTAAAGAAGGAAGGCGATGAAATACAACCGGGAGATGCGATAGCCGAGATACAAACTGACAAAGCGGTAATGACTTTTGAAATGGAAGATGAGGTTGTACTCGCAAAGATTTTGGTAAGTAAACCTAGAAAAGAAAGTGCTGTTCTTATTTATAGCGTAACGTCTTTTCTCCGTTTACGTACTTAATTTTTTATAATAGGCACCCGAAGGTAGTCAAGTGGACGTGGGTCAATTAATTGCTGTTACAGTCGAGAAGGGAATGGATTGGAAACAAGCTGTCATTCCACAAGTGCTTAAGGTTACTCCAAGCGTTGCCCCTGCAGTTGCAAAGCCCGACGAAAAGGGACAGTGTGTATTATGATTTAATATATTTTCAAGTGTAGAAAATACATATTACTTTGGTTTGATACGTATCTATACACGTACGTATGTTCATTATTTGTATATAGGGTATACGGATTAGCAGTCAAGCTGTTGCTAGAGGAATATGGTTTAGATCCTAATTCTATCAAGGGCACTGGTCGTCCTAATCGAATTCTTAAAAGTGACGTGCTAACATACATACAAGCAAATAATATAAAAAAGGTTCAACTTAAAGCTGGTGAATATTTTTTTAAACTGCACTTGTCATCCTTCTTTAAGGAAGCGAAATGTATTTACCATTTCTACTTTTTATTTATACCTCGTAGCTGCCCCACCAAAGGTCGAAGAAGTTAAAAAGTCACCTCCTACGGTACCGGGTCGTCCATCAGCTTACGAAGATATACCCGTATCGAATATTCGAAGTGTTATCGCGAAACGTCTTGGAGAGTCTAAAGTATTTTTCGCTCGAGCATATTTTATATACATCTTGTTTTTTTGCATCAAATCAATCTTTCATGTGCTAAAAAATAAGTTTTTTACTCTTTACAGTCGAATATACCTCACTCTTACTCGACCATTGACATCAAGATTAACAAACTGCTCGAGATCCGAAATCAATTAAAGCAGGATGGTATAAATGTATCGGTCAATGACTTTATCACGAAAGCTGTAGCTCATGCGCTTGTCGAATGTCCCGGAATCAACACCTTATATACGAACGATAAAGTAAGCGTACACTCAACAATCCTGCACAGTTGAAGATAATAATAAACATTTATAAAAATGCACAATGTGCTTTTAGATTGTGCGTTCTCCAAACGTAGATATTTCTATAGCAGTTGCGTCTCCTACGGGTCTTATTACGCCGATCGTATTTGATGCGCCGTCTAAAAGTTTAGTAAACATTTCTACGATCATCAAAGAATTAGCTGGAAAGGCAAAAGCTGGAACTTTAAAGCCACATGAATTTCAAGGAGGATCCTTTACGTAAGAATAAAGAAAAGATGAATTTATAACGAAAGATATCCTAATATAAAGGATATCCTAAATTTATTTGGAAATTTGCTCTTTCTAGAATATCCAATTTGGGAATGTTTGGTATTAAAGAATTTTCCGCCATTATAAATCCTCCGCAAACTGCAATCCTTGCTGTTGGAACAGGACGCCCGGAACTGAGTAACTTTATAAAAGGACAAAAAAGAAAATTAAGTTAACGACACGTAACGATAATGATAACGTTATATGTTCTTTTAGGTGATTCTTTGGAAGCTATCACCAAGATGATGACAACATTATCATATGATAGACGTGCCATTGCTGAGGATGATGCAGCTGACTTTTTAGCAGTACTGAGAGCTATGTTAGAGGATCCAGCTTTTCTTGCTATTGGAAAAATCCAAGCATTAAGACATATGAACGATTGAACACGGTAATAGTTATCTTCATTTAATTATCACTTGATATATACCATCAAACGTTTACATATAATTTTTTTTCTTTTTCTTAGCAATGTACATATAGTAAGGAAAGGAGGACGATGATAAGATTTACAAACGTGTTGCATAAATTTGTAGTAACTTTCAGTAAAATTCGAGTATGAATAAGTGATCGTTGATATAAGTTGATGCCGTGGTGTCATATCTGAGCTATATTCGAGAAAATATAATTTTACATAGTCTACCGTTTCGATCTTATCACCTGCTAGTCACCAAAAGGTTTTAAACCTTGTGATATAATCATCAAAGAAGAAGTTTAATGATAGTCGTATTTACTGCCAAGTAAAGTACAATGATACATTAAATGAAAACTTTTAGTTACAATAATTGTAGGTAACTTCATATAGAAGATCAAAAAACACGAGATTTCAAGAGATTGACATTAAATTTTATATATTTAAAAAATTGCGATGTGTGCGCGGTAATCATTGTAACTCGGCATTTATAATTTCATTGTTTCTTTTCTAAATCTGCTCAAAATGAGAAAACTGACAAACATAATGATATTTAATGGGTTTACTATATGCAGCTTTGTATATTAGTAATTGTGTTTCATATAATAAATTGCTTTTTATGCTCTCTGTGTGTATGTGTGTGCGTACATACGTACATACGTACATAGCACGTATACATACGTAACATAGAGTACGTACACATTGGTACATGCATACATCACAAAAAAGCACGCGCGCAATATCACACCCCGTTGATAAGAAATATATGTAATACCGTTGTATGTTTGAAATAATTAAAGTATAGATAATGGTGTTAACATGCAATAAGAATACCATATAAATAGGTTTTAACGGTATTACAAGTGTTTTACCCTTCTCGTTATAAAACAAGGAGAAGTATGTAAAATTTATGCATATGCGTGGACTTAAATTATAATTTATATTTAACAAATATCATTGGCATAATGTTAACACGAAACCATTGTCTTATATTGTAAATAAAATATTTATTGTTTAATATTTCTTTTCTTAGATGTATTACTATTTTTATAGTAAACTATATACAAAAATATCTGTCACATTAATTCGATTATTAGTTTACGCACGTGATCGATATCACCTATACAAGTTTATACAATATATATGCATCGATGCAATAGACGCACAATGGGAACAATGTTTCCTTATTGCACTTGTAATTCAGATTTTGTCCACAACTATCACTGAAATTACACATGCTACGAACGAAAGGTATAGAACGACCTCAAACAATTTTTAACAATTAACACCGGAAGGAAATGGAGGATAGGATAAAGCATGATTACTGAAAAATTCTATAATTATAGTTTCAATGAAAAATGGACAATCTTATGATATTTATTTGATTAAAATGCATAAACATTAATAAAATTCTGTAATGACACATCTATTCATTCGTTTAAGGCATAAACTCAAAAGTTTGCAATTTTCTTAAACTTTCTAAAGTACAAATAATTCTAAATATAAAATACGAAAGATAAACAACCAGGGAATGGTTGTAGGTAAACCATTTGGTCCTTCATATCCGGCAGTATTAATATAATTATGTTAGAATATAAATTCCTCCTTCTCTACAGAGAGAAAGATCAATGAATAATAGCATGGAAATAAATTCAACAATTTATTTATCACAGTCGTGATTTTTATTGAAGTTTAATACTTAAATTTCTATCTCTGATCATTAGATATTGATTAGACCGATCATTAGTATAATTTTATTATAAAATTGATATATCCTTATAAATATTATCGATACGCGTTACTTATATGTACACAATTATATTATAAAACTTATAAGAATAGGATATATTTGGTTGAGCGATATTATACTCGCCGTGGATAAAAATATTTTTCCAAAAAACGAGCGTATTATCGAGTATGAAAAAATTCTATAAAACTAGTAATATATGCTTGTGTATAACTTTTCAAAAGTACACCCATATTAAGCAGTACTATTTAATTGTACTATTTAATACTCAGTTAATAATACATCCATATAATTGCAATGTTAAACTGCATTTCAATTATTCACAGAATGTAATGTATCTCCTTTTAATTGAAATGCTCCTCCTGTATCTTCAAACGTTATACGCTAGAGGATAAAAATAATTGCACTTTGTATCTTGTAATTGAAAAATGTGCAAAGCAAATATTAACAAAAAAAAAATTAACACTCATCTTTATATGTGCACGTTTCACTATTGTGGAAGTATTCTTAACATAAGTACAATAATTCTTTATGATATGAAATAATATATGTTATCTGTGCCTTTGATATATTAAAAAATAACGGTTTATAACATAAAATATAAATTCAAATATATTTGAATATATAAAATGTAGTGTTAAATATAATCAATATTCGAAATGACATTATATTAATATACACATAAGCACAATTTTAAGTGTTTTTTTTTTTTCTTTTTTTTTTTTTTTATTTATATTTTTATCTTCTTTTTTTTATTTATTTATTTATTTTTTATTTTTTCTTTCCTTTTTTCTCTCTTTTCTTTAAATGGCAGATTATGTATGTAATATATTTATATCTAAATTAAAGAATACATTATAATTGATAAAATGCTATGTCGCCACACCATATATGTATATGCACATGTGTATATTGCACATAAAAGAAACTTCATAGTCTCATGTTTGTAAATAACATTTTTCAAAAGAAAAGACAATAATACATTATAAACATTATGAAGTATAAAATATTTGTTATTAAAATTCATGTATTCCTATTGCATTCCACAATTCATCACTCTTAAACCCAAATGCTGGATTTTATTGACATCCATAATACTGTTTTTCGTATTATCATTTTTTCTATTAAGCCAGATTTAAAACGATATATATATATATAAATGACATATATATATATATATATAAAACTGTCAATAGTAATGGTAAACAATTTTTGCATTAATAATTTTTTAATGTTCCCATTAAGAAAAAAAATGTTATATCTAGTGCCTATGAAAATCATTTGTTAAAATAATTAGAAGCAACATTGTGCTTAACTCGAAATTATAAAAATATTAGTTGTGTTACAATTATTCAATTATACACTTTATGGAGAATTCTTTGCGCAGCTTGTATCAATGGCGTTAATGTAGTTAATTCTGCACAATTATCTAAGAATGGATGAGAAAGCAACTCATCTGCGGTTGCTCTTTCATCCACTTCCACAGCAAGGCACCTTTCTAAAAAGTTCTGAAACGTAGGACTAAGCGATTCCCATCTTGGAATGGAAGGTTTGCCAATAGCAGCAATTAAGTATAATGCTCTTAGTGCCGTTTCTTTCATATAAGGTGGCTCACCTTCGATCATCTCTATAGCCATTATGCCAAGAGACCAAATGTCGACTTTCTTTCCATACTGTTTTCTTGTCACTACTTCTGGTGCCATCCAATAAGGAGAACCCACCATAGTTTGTCTCTTTTCATCACCATTAATATTGGCACAAAAACCAAAATCTGTTACTTTCACAGCTCCATTCATGCCCAGAAGCACATTATCTGACTTTATATCTCGATGAATGATACCCCTCTTATGTAGAAAACTTATTGCTTTCAAAACCTCTCTACAAACGGCGGCTATTTGTGCCTCCTTCATAACAGTCTCGGTAACAACGTCCGTAAGAGGTCCACCTTCTAATAATTCCATGACTACCCACAAATGATAATCTAAAAGATATGCATCTAAGAAATTAACTAAATTAGGATGTTGAAATTCTTTAAGAACTTTGATTTCGGTTAATATCAGTTCTTTTTTTGGTTGCTTAGATAAGTCAATATCCTTTATGGCTACTTTCTGATTACTTTCAAGATCCACTGCTACAAATACGGTACCGGAAGCACCAGCACCGACTTCCTTACTTCTGTCAAATTTAAGAGTAGGATTATCTCTTTGACAAATAGATCTAAGTTCGTCGAATATCTCTTGGTCACTTAGTTTCACACAATTATAATCCGTTTTTCTACGTAACACAGGACTTTCTTCCGCTTTTATTTTATAATCTTGTTCTTCCTCCTCTTTCTCTATTTCTTCTTGAAGTAAACTATCATCCTCGATATTGTAAACTTTAAGATCTTCAAGAATTTCTGTCAACGTCTTTTCAATCCTATCGTTCCTATCTATGATATTTTTTGATGCTGGCTTTGGCACTTTATTGACTTTAGGTGGAAGTTCAGGCAAAGGTCGTACTTGACTATCGGTAGAGCTAGCAGAATTGGAACTATCCGAGTCCCCCGACTGATATTTCTTACTCAAGATCTTATCGATTTCTTCCGATTCTTCCTCTATAAGATTCTCGGTGACAAGTGCTTTAAACACTTTCTCCTGCGGTTTACGCTTAATGGAGTAATTGTAAAACTTGATCGCTTGAAGTGCTGCCGCAGGATGTTCGTCTTGTTCAGACTTTGATATTTGCGTGTTGAGAAATCGTATCCAAGGAAGCGGTAGGCCCTCCAACTGACCAGTTTCAGCATTTTTACTAACGTGAAATTGATGGGAGACGTTCGTAGGCAAGCCTATTTCCGCAACTGTTTCCACATTGCAACTTTTCTTCTTTGAAAAAAACTTGGTTATGTTTAGGCTCATTTTCGCGCGAAATTCCGCGCTCTTTCAGAGTTTTTCCCTTATTTTCTCAAAGTATTGTCAATCGTATTAAGGGATCGGTAAGCTAATACTAAAGGGCGATAATCCTTTCGATCCAGATTATCATTGTATCTTTCACAAGTAACGTCACTTCTTTACCCGATATCTTCACTCGTATCAACTTGTCTTTCTTCTACTCGATTCGCTCCGCCCGAATTTTTCTGCGATCAATGTTACCATCGAACGAACGCGCGGTTACCCTAGGTTATTTACCTAGTTATATTCGATGAGATCCAAAATTAAATTTAATTAGATTCAATTAATTAAATTAATTAAATTAAATTAAATTAAAGCTTTTACTCGTGACCTTCCTTATTAGTATTTATGCATAAGATTTCGTTGTTTCTTCTCCTTTCTTTTTTTCAAACTTTTACCGATAACAAAGCCTCTAGAAACATTTGATTCAACGAAAGAAATATCGAAAAGTGTGAGAATAAAAAATGTTCGATTAATTATACTTTCGAAATTGTTGATGTTCCTGTTGAGACAATTCGTCGGATAAAATTCTTCGAATTTTGGACATGGTAGAAATCGGCATTACGTTGTCGTCATTCCATTTCCGCGTGATAACGATTTTTTCTTCGTGCCTCGTACCTCGCTGTAAGAGACGATAGAGCTACGGTTATCGAGAAACGCGTTTCATAATCGGATGAAAATCCAAAAGAACTTGGTCAAACGGCACTTTATACTGCGCCAAATGATGTTACTAACGCGATATTCTCGAAAGATTAGCTAAAGCAGTCGTGTCGATACAACGTGCATATGTATGTGCATATGCATGCAGATAATTACATATAGTACGAAGTATTTAATGTCGTTACTTTAATTTTTTGTAACCTTTTTTACAGTTGCAAAAAAACACGATAAAATTACTCGATCCTCTGTTAACTGTCTTTCACGAATACACATGTATCCGAAGGAGGAAAGGTTGCCTTTGAAACCATGGTCGCAATTTTAAAATAAGTTACAGAATCTCAGACGTACGCGTCCGAAAGGCGGAAGAAATAACAAGTGTGACAAGGACAACTCGACGGTATACACGTTTTTCGAAGGAAAAGAGAAAATAAAAAGTAATCTAGTAGCAAGTAATGTACCATGCGATAAGGAGATCGAGTGCTCTTTTTTATTTTTTAATAATTAAAGCGAGTAATTAAACGTTATTATTATCGTTGGGTTCCTTTTTACAAAAGGAAAACTTCGTTTACTCTCATCGTGAAGAAACGATCGAAAGGAAATTGATAACTCGTTATTCATCCTTGAAACGAGCACGCTTCGAGGCCGCCATATTGGTTTTAGCAACAACATTTCTTCCTGTGTGAACTTGGCCGTGGCCGTACACCTGCGGACAAAAATGGCCGATTATATTCGTAGTAGTGTCATTTTGTAAGCAGTTGTAAGCAGTCGCAACGCTGCGTGGATTCGAGTACGTTTCGGGACGTGTGAGAAGACGTATACGAGAGGAGACTTAGGCGTAGACGTCAGTGTCACAGGGTGCAAAGCTTTTCGTCTGCGCGCGAGTGTGCGCTTGCGTGGGTGCTGCGTGTTTAACGCGCGCGTATGTCGTGTGTATGCGTGTGCGAGACTTGTGTGTATGTATGTATGTACGTATGTGCGTGTCTATGGTAGTTCGAGAATTGTTCATTGTTAAAAAAAAGGGAGATATTTTTTGTCTTTACGGCCTTTTCTTTTTACGTGAAGATCAATCGATCGTGTTGAGGACCGTCCGAACAAATTGTCTATACAAATCTGTAACGTCAACGAAATAAATAATGGCGAATCTGAGACAGACACCGCTAACGTGCAGCGGACATACGAGGCCCGTCGTACATCTTGCCTTCTCCGATGTCACGGAATCTGGATATTATCTCATTTCAGCGTGCAAAGGTAATTTCGAATCGAAGCGTTCTATTTGGACGATCCATTTTGATAACAGTCATCAAATTCTTTTCTCTTTTTTTCTCTTTTTACAATCACAATCGTCTCGATCACCTTGGCCCAGTTCCGTGCGTAGAGTACCATGGTTACGCCGGACGACTTCTCAATGTTTTACGCCGGATCTCGATCCAATTAAGACTTCTTACATTTCTCTTCGTTTAGAGATTTTATGTTTTTCTTTTATTTCCTTTTTTATATCCATGATCACCCGATTATGTTTGAATTGCTTCAGATGGTAAGCCAATGTTACGACAGGGTGACACAGGAGATTGGATCGGAACATTTGAAGGGCACAAAGGAGCAGTATGGGGTGTTGCTTTGAACCCACAGGCTACAAGAGCGGCAACCGGTGCTGCAGACTTTAATGCAAAAGTTTGGGATGCCATTAAAGGGGAGGAGGTTTATTCTTTTCAACACAATCACATAGTCAAATCGGTCAATTTTAGCTCCGATTCAAATTACTTATGCACCGGCTCTAACGAGAAGCTGGTGCGTATCTATGATCTCAATCAGCCTGAAGCGGCTCCACAGGTAGGAACGGGTCCTATGCTCTATCTTAAAATGAAATTATAAAGCTGCAAATGACACGACATTATCTTCTTCTAGATTTTCTCAGGTCATACCAGTGGAATTAGGCACGTTACTTTCTTCAAGGACAATACTGCATTGGTTTCTTGCGCCGATGACAAAACGTTAAGAGTTTGGGATAGAAACAGTGGTCAAGAAACAAAGAGGTTAGACTTCCCTGCTATCCCAAATTCTATGGAAGTATCTAAGGATGGCAATATCATCACGACGACTCATTCCAACATTGTTACTTTTTGGGACAGTAAAGAGTATGTTTATCTTACTTAATTAGTCTGTGATAAAAAACATTTCTATCGTGTATTTTTGGTACGTGTTTCAAGGTTTATGCGATCATCTACTATATTTTACCAATGGTTTACATGCGCATGACTTTAAGTTCAATTAATTTCCTTGTCATGTATTTGTAAATTCATTACTAATGCGTCAGTTCACCTTGGCCTGATAGAAAGTATTTCCTGCATATAAATTAAATATCGCGTTTCTTGATGTGTATGACAGCCTACTTTTATCTTCTTTCTTCTTTCTTGTTTTTCATTTCGTTTTCCTAAAACATTGAATTTGAAAACGAGTGCTTTGCAACAACATTTCACTGATACGTCATTGTCTTCTCTTTTTTAGATTAACTAAAATACGTGACTTCACAGTGCCTACCCAAGCGAACAGTGCCAGCTTACATCCCGACTGTAGTATTTTTGTATGCGGCGGTGAAGATTTAAAAATGTATAAATTCGATTACAGCACGGGTGCAGAAATAGGTATGTATTTATTGTAAAATTAACACTGTAGCTTTTCTCATTAAATTTTGCTAAATTCATATACATTTTTTATCGCATAGAATCATTCAAAGGACATTTTGGACCAGTACACTGCGTACGATTTTCGCCGGACGGAGAACTTTATGCCAGTGGTTCGGAAGATGGAACTTTGAGATTGTGGCAAACAACAGTCGGCAAAACTTATGGATTGTGGCGTTGCGTTGAGCAAGCACCGACTATTCAAGAAAACTCTACTGTTCTTAATAACAAACAAGAAGTTCCTGCCAGCTAAATGCACCTTTCTATTATAGAACCTACGATGACGACCTTGCGAAACGAGAACAAAGGCAAAATGTTAAGGAAAATCAACAAGAAAAAAAAAAGAATCTCTTATCCTGGAAAGTGTATCAAAAATTTTTTTCATCTGTAATTTACCATCAAAGTATATTTTGTAAATAATGCATTTCTGGTGAGGTTCCGTATTTTAGCGAGTCTTCGGATTTTCTGATCTTCCAAAAAAGACTAAATGAAAAGAAAAGGACCAAACTTTTATAGTTTATCGATTTATGGAGACGCGGGACATTCATTGATATTTATTATAACAGAAAACCGAAGGAGAGAAAAGAAAGAGGACATTTACTAACGTTGTACAAGTGTCATTATTGCAATGTCACAAAATTAGATAGTGGTGTAATACGGAAAACAAAGGAGGATTAAATAACTCGATTATGCGTTGTTATTTCATAATAACCATTTGTATATAACACAATAATTACCTACATAGAAAACCATGATACGAGTTAAAATGGCAACACAAAGATTCATTATTTTGATAAGTTTTACAATGTAGGAAATTAATTTTTTTTAAATTGTTTCAGTCGACGAGTATTCATTGTTTGATTGTTTTCAATGATCGTACTTTAGAAAATTCCAAGCAATTATTAAATCATATTTTACTAAAAGTAGATTAAAAAATATTTGTGCATAAAATTAAGTCAATACTACACTTTCGTAGATTTTGCTACACATTACCGAACGTATAAACGTTTCATTATGAAACATTAGACGAAAAATTAAATTAGATAGGTGCATTATTTTATCATATTGCACTTGAGCTACCATGGTTGAAGATGAAATTGGACTCAAAGTTGAAACTTAATTACGATGATATATCTTTATCGTAGGAAACAGCTTCTTTCACAACCATCCATCTTCTGGGTTTGATCGGAATAATGTTATGTTTTTATATGCGTATGTACGAATAATCGAATGATATATTTCTTGAGAACAATCAAATACGTTGTCAAGCCAGCTCCTTAATCTTGTAAAATCTTTTATTCGTACAAAAAGTACTCCCACGCATGCACGCACGCATGTATACGATATATAACAATTTTATTATATAATTATCAATATTAATACAAAGATATTGTATTGTATATATATATTCTTTTTTACATGTGCTTTTGCCAGTACTTTCTAAATTATTCGAACAGTACATCATATATATACGCATAGATATATACATTTGCAATAAAATTTTATAACGCTCCATAGCTTTTAGTTGTCCTACTTTTCAAGAATTGGTAATTCGTTTTTACGAGTTGATGAGGGAAAGCAGTATCTTATACTAATACTAATACTAATACTAAACTCTCTCTCTCTCTCTCTCTCTCTCTCTCTCTTTCTCTCCCTATTAAAAGCCTCCCTTTACGATTAATAACAGATGGACTTACAGGTATGTGCGTGCAGAGTTGTTACATTAATATTATTTCTACCGTACTGCACAGTTCCTTCGATTTGCAACTCTTGAAAATCTTCTTGATTGGTTAAAAATCGGCACCTTGGGCGTACATTACTAAACAGATACGTACTTGTGAATCGGCAGTAGACAGTTTTGTGCGTTAATAGGTTCATACGAAACCTAGAGTGTTCTTATTCATTCGGACCATTATTTACAACTTTAGCGCCACCTATAGCGTTTCAGCAATCACTTAGCGTATTCGGGCATCGTCGAGCATCTTTGCGAACTCTTGAACTACGAATTCTATCGTCAACTAAACATCGTTAGAAATTTATGTGCGCAGTAAACGATCATAAATATCATAAATTATCTATATTTCAACCTTTAATTTTTACTAAATACATAATTACAATTAATCATTTATATTTTTATAAAACGTAAATATATTACACAGAACACGTTTAATATTTTTTAAATTAATTCTCACTATAAAAGTTTTTTTCTTTTTATTGATAATCTTTATCAATTTTTAAGATGTAGATTATCAATAAAAAGAAAAAATTCAACAAGTATAATATCGTGCTTCCATCTTCCTCTATAAATTACACTGCACAATTGACGTAATGCGCGACGGTTCATCAAATCTCCTTTTTCTTTCGCTGAATTCGATATTTTGAATTATTTTGTAGCAAGTATCGTAACCTCGTTATTTGTAGATAATTAGAAGATTTTATCTAACGTACATGTTTATTTTATGTACAAATCGAATGCCGAAAACGCGATTTTCGCACGTGAATATTCGCTAGTTGTGATATCGTTTCGTTTAAAAAATATTCGTAAAAATAAAATCTATGGACGCTTTCTATTTCGAATTATCTTGTCTTATTATTGGCAGTATCGGTACTTCTTTCATTTTTTAACGATGTATCAATTAATAATTTGCCATTAATTATATTTCATATATCATATTTCGTATTACATTTGATTTTCGAATATACACGCGCACGCACGCACGCACGCACGCACGCACGCACGCACGCACACACACACACACACACACACATCTATGTATACTTCGTATATGGTTATCCCCTATACACACACGCAATTAATTTTATGTACTACTCATCAATGTCACATTTTTTAGGCTTCCAAAAATTGTACGTGCTGGAAAAGAACGGCAAACGGATAGAGAAAACAATTATATATAGATATATACACGAAGCAGTTTTACATCGCATCAACTTATTAGATAGGAAATCGTCCTAGGATATCGTACCTAGACAATTATTTTACGTTTTAATATTATAGCCTTATATTTCATAGTTATATTTCAATATTATAGCCTTCGATGATATACGGAATAGCAAGTGTATATTTGTCGCCAGATTCTTTAGCAACAAAAAAATTATTATTTCGAAGCTCTGGGAAAAGTTTAAAGAACCGTAATAAAGCGTTATGAATATCCCTTGCAACTTGAGTTTCATTATTAGTATAGCCTTTATCATTCCTAACGAAGTTATATCCAGCATCAATCGGATTATTAACGTAAATTAAGTTAAGAGAAATACTCCAGGAATACTTACGCGCTGCAAGCGTTGTTAAAATTATGCCTTGTCTAGATAAAGCACGTCCAGACAGCTGCCGAGAGGAAGGAATACTGCGACTAACGCGTTGTACGGACGACGAATGGAGAGAAGTCATGCCAAGGTCGATCTCTCCGATCGTCCCTCGTTTATTTACAAATACTTCTCACTACAAGATTTTCCAAATTCTCCGAATTCTATACATGTATATATACACACGTGGTAACAACAATTTATCACGCTCGACCGGTTTTTCTTTCGTTGTTTGCCGGAAACAATAGGTAGAGGAACCTTTAAGCTATTATCTATATGCTAATGTTATCTTTCTCTTTCTACGAAGAGCCTCTTGTATGTATTCAAAAACAGAGAGACAAACTTACGTGCGCGTAACGAGACTTTGCTATAACGACGATTTAAACGTTTAAAATTAACCTTATCCTTTACTTTCATGCACGAATTATCGTCGAGAAAACATAATTTTTTCACACGATTTTTTCAAACAAAACGAAGCGTGTATTCGAAAGTTCGGAAGAATCATATTCTCACTCGAAGCGATCTCGTTCGTCAAAATCGTTAAAAAATTATACCTGTATTTATCGTTGGCGTAAACCAACATAAAACAACGAGCGATGGACTGTCAACAAAAACGGACCTTTCAACGAATCGGATGGTTACTCTCTCTCTTTCTAAAAGCAGAAACTTCAAAATCAATACTTTCCTCGTACGAACATTGAAAATAATATACATTTATATGAAAAATAATCGTACGCGGGCGCACGAACATTTTTCTTACAAATATATTTTCACGTTTACGAGCTTTATTTCTACAGATATCAAATCGAAATTTGATTTGATGCAGCAAGATATCCGTTTAGATAGTTTTTAATTTCGTACATCATATTTTTAACGTTTCCATATTATTATACAAACAGATCGAAACAACAAACACGTGGGGAAGCCATTGTAAAGATGACGTAACGCGTACGCGGGACGGTCCATAGCTTCCTTCCTGCCGCTTAATCCGCCATTCCGAATTAGTTCGTGGCACGCGTCGCAACCGAGCTTCGTCCTCTCGTTAATTGCAGTTAATTAGAATATTTTATCCAACGTACGCTCTAATTTTGTATATCGATCGAACGTCGAAAACGCTATTTCCACGGGTGAATTTATTAACATCGATCACGCTCAACTACGAAATATATTCTGCTGCGTTCCTTAACCTAACAACCATACAAGCCATCGTTATTTTCGATTATACAATGGAAGAACTACGACGTTCGCATTTTCGTCATCAATTTTACTTATTTACAATGAGAAATGATGTTGGACACACGACAACGACGACTGGTAAGCATTAGTTGAAAAACATTGTTATTTATTATCGTTGCAATCTTTACGTGAACGTTTAGTTATACAGGCGTCAAATCGAAATGATTAATTCTCACAGTTCGGTATAGCAAGATATCCGTTTAGATAGTTTTTAACTTCGTATATCATATTTTTAACGTTCCGATATTTTCATACAAATAGATCGAAACTTTACAAGCACGTGGGGAAGCCATTGGAAAGATGACGTAATATGTACGTACGACGGTCCACATCTTTCTTGCTGCCGCTTACTCCGCCATTCTGAATTATTTCGTGGCGTTTGTCGCAAGCCAGCTTCGTCCTCTCGTTGACTGCAGGTAATTAGAATATTTTATTTAACGTGCGTCATTATTTTATATAGCGATTGAATGCAGAAAACACGATTTGAGCGGATAAAATTTGTTAACACCGATCGCGCTCAACTGCGAATTGTAAATTATCGTCCTACCTTCCTTAACCTAACATAAACGTGTAAACAATCGTTCTTTGCGGTTATACAATAGAAGAGCTACGACTTTCGGATTTTCGTCATCAATTTTACTTATTTACAATAATAAATGGTGTTCGACATATAACGACGACTGGTAAGCGTTAGTTGAAAAAGATTATTATTTCTCGTCGCAATAGTCGCTACATGAACGTTTAGTTATACAGGCGTCAAATTGAAACGAATAATTTTTACAGTTTGGTGTAACAAGATATCCGTTTAGATAGTTTTTAACTTCGTATATCATATTTTTAACGTTTCGATATTCTCATACAAATAGATCGAAACAACGAACACGCGGGGAAGCCATTGGAAAGATGACGTAACGCGTACGCGCGACGGTCCATAGCTTCCTTCCTGCCGCCTAATCCGCCATTCCAAATCGTTTCGTGGCACGCGTCGCAACAGAGCTTCGTCCGTTCGTTAATTGCAGTTAATTAGAATAGTTTATTCAACGTGTACCATTATTTTACATACCGATCGAACGTCGAAAAAGCGATATCCGCGGGTAAATTTATTAACATCGATCACGCTCGACTACGAAATATAACTTATTCTACCGCGTTCCTTAACCTAACAACCGTACAAGCCATCGTTACTTTTGATTATAGAATGGGAGAGGTACGACGTCTGGATTTTCGTCTTCAATTTTACTTATTTACAATGAGAAATGGTGTTGGACACACGACGACGAGTGGTAAGCATTAGTCGAAAAAGGTTCTTATTTATTATCGCTGTAATCCTTACTCGAACATTTTATCAAATCGTAACGATTAATTTTCATAATTTTATGTAGCAAGATATCCGTTTCGATAGTTTTTAACTTCGTATATCATATTTTTAACGTTTTGATATTTCTATACAAATAGATCGAAACAACAAGCACGTGGGGAAGCCATTGCAAAGCTGACGTAACGCGCATGCTCGACGATACAGTTTCCTTGTTGCCGCTTAATCCGCCATTCTGAATCAGTTCGTGGCACGTGTCCCAACCAAGCTTCGTCCTCTCGTTAATTGCAGGTAATTAAAATATTTTATTTAACGTGCACTATTATTTTATATACCGATCGAATGCCGAAAACGCGATTTTTCCGATAAAATTTGTTAACATCGGTCGCGCCCAACTGCGAATCGTAAATTGTACCGCGTTCCTTAACCTAACATAACCATATAAGCAATCGTTATTTACGATCGTACAACGGAAGAGCTACGACGTTCGCATTTTCCTCATCAATTTTACTTATTTACAATAATAAATGGTGTACGACACACAACGACGACTGGTAAGCGTTAGTTGAAAAAGATTATTTTTTATCGTCGCAATAGTCTCTACATGAACGTTTAGTTATACAGGCGTCAAATTGAAACGAATAATTTTTACAGTTTGGTGTAACAAGATATCCGTTTAGATAGTTTTTAATTTCGTATATCATATTTTTAACGTTTCGATATTCTCATACAAATAGATCGAAACAACAAACACGCGGGGAAGCCATTGGAATGATGACGTAACGCGTACGCGCGACGGTCCATAGATTCCTTCCTGCCGCTTAATCCGCCATTCTAAATTGTCTCGTGCCAAGCGTTGCACTCGAGCTTCGTCCTCTCGTTAATTAGAATTATTAGTTAATTAGAATATTTTATCTAACGTTCACTCAGATTTTATATAGCGACGAATACCAAAAATGCGATTTCCGCGAGTGAATTTATTAATAACGATCACGCACAATTGCGAAATATAACTTATTCTACTGCGTTCCTTAACCTAACATAATCATCTAAGCCATCGTTCTTTCGATTATAGGATGGAAGAGGTACGATGTTCGGATTATCAATTTTACTTACGTACGATAAGAAGTGATATTCGATACAGGACGACGAGTGGTGCGCAGTAGTTAAAAAATATTGCTATTGTCACTGTAATCTTTTTGGGAACGTTTAGTTAATTCTATATTTACCTTTTCAGGGCGTAGATTCTGTAAATTTGTTCGTCAGCGTTAACAACACAGTGTGGCCCATGTTCCTAGAAAGAAGCAAGATTGATTTGGCTAGAGTTCAACAAAGTAGACGTCTTCCGTTTAAGTTTATACATTCATTCTTCGATTAAGCAGTGTTCTTTCAGCGAAACTTCTTTTAGTAATTTGCCGTCAGAGTATATTTTTTGTTCGATTGTACATTTTTTGGGAAGTGCGTTTTATATACGTGGAATAGTTGATAATTCGGAATTCATTCAAATTGATTAACGTTGATGTAACATTATTTCTTTAATTTTACATTAGTGGATTCTACATGGATTCTTTCAACCTTCATCGTCGTCATGTGATTAATAATCGACATCATCAGGATAGGGAGGAGTTGTGCACGGTCGTCACCGCGCAGTTGAATCTTTCTAGACGCAACCCACTTTTTATCGAGCACTTGTTTATGGTCGAGATTTGTCTCGTACCATTTTCTGTGCATTTACGCTGGTTGCTCTGCCTTCGTCCAGCATTATAAAATAACCGAGGACATTCTACTCTCCTCCTTATTTTTTAGACCTGCTTCAGATGTCGTTAATTGATCTCACGTCGAGGACGATCGATGGGAAAATCTATGTACGCGAACGCGCTTAATCTACATTATTTTAACGAGTCGTCGTCCGTCTTGGAATATCACTGCGAAATAAAAATTGTAGACTTTTCGTTGATAGTACATGACAGAACGAATACTGCTTAAATCACGGAGTGGATGTATCATTCGACGGATCGTTTCCTGATTGCTGTAATGCGGTTGACAGTTCTTTAGCCGTAAGATATTTTTGAATTATTCATACTTTTACTGCAGCTGTATTTCGTTTTGTATTCAACAGTTTATTTTATTGTGGGTTTCTCAGAAAACCGATCTTCTTGATTTCATTCTTTTTTTTTCTTTTTTTCGACCATTAATAGTGCAGACCTGCGTTCTACTTAGATATGATCTTAGAAGAAATTCTACAAGATATTATATAGTAATGATCTAGGAGAAATATGTAATTGCATGCAGGCTTATGTACATTTTCCTTAAAAATATAGTTTTCACGCTTAGGAGCTTTATTTTGAGAGATATTAAACTGAAAAATTTATATCATATTTTTAATATTCCGATATTTTCGTACAAATGGATCGAAATGTTACAAGCACGTGGGGAAGCCATTGCAAAGGTGACGTAATGCGCAAGTGCGGCGGTCCACAGCTCCCTTGCTGCCTCAGAATCCACCATTTTGAATAATTATTGGCACGTGTTACGACCAAGCTTTTTTCTCTCGTTGATTGCAGGTAATTGGAATATTTTATTTAACGTACACTCCTATGTTATATACCGCTAGAATATCGAAAACAATTTTCGCTGGTAAATTTATTAACATCGATCACGCTCAATTACGAAATATAACATATTTTACTACGTTCCTTAACGTAACATAACCATCTAAGTCATCGTTACTTTCAATTATAGAATGGAAGAGGTATGACGTCCAGATTTTCGTCATCAATTTTACTTATTTACAATAATAAATGGTGTTCGACACACAACGACTGGTAAGCGTTAGTTGAAAAAAATAGTTATTTATTGTCACTATAATATTTTCGAGAACGTTTACTTAATTCTATATCTACTTTTTCAGGATGTAGACGTGATTTCTTTCGTTATTGTTGACATTACATCGTGGCTAGTTTTCTTAAAAATAAGCAAGATGAATTTAGTTACATTCGAACAGAATTGACATCTTGACAGTACGAACGCTACTTAAATCGTGGAAGGAAGCGTTCCTTGATCTAACAACCAGCTAAGGAATCATTATTTTCGATGATAGAAAGAAAGAAGTATGAAGTTCAAAATTTTCGTCATCAGTTTTACTTATCTATGATAAGCAATGGTATTGGACACAGGACGACAACTGATAAGCAATAGTTGACATATATTATTATTTATTTTCACGTTACCCTTTACGATAACGTTTAGCTAATTCTACATTTATTTTTTCAGGGTATAGGCATTGCGATTTCGTCCGTTATTGTTAACAATGCATCGTGGCCCGTGTTCCTTGAAATAAGCATGGTGAATTTAGTTACAGTCGAACAGAATTGACATCTGTTTACACATTCATTCTTCGATTAAACAGTGTTCTATTAACGATACTTTTACATCGGAGTATATTTTTCTTCCGATTACATTTTTCATTTAATATACATCGAGTAGCTGATAATTCAAAGTTTATTCAAGTTGGATAACGTTATCGTAACTTCATTCCTTTAATCGATGAAAAAATCTATGTAAGCGAACGCGTCTTAAATAACACTATTTCAACGAATCATATGGTCTCTCTTGAAATATCGCTGCGAAATAGAAACGATAGGCTTTTCGTCGATAGTATACGACAGAACGAACACTGCTTAAATCGAAATATATGTGTTAATTGGGTCGTGGATTCCCGGATAGCAGTTCCTAAGTATCACGCTCGTTAGAGCAAGATGGTTCTTTATTCTCTTGTCTGATAAGGAATACTTAACATTTTGATATTTTTATTATAACACTATTTTTATTAACTTTGTTAATTTTTTTTTTTTTTCTTTTAGGAAGCCTATGTTGTAATTTCGTTCTACTGTTTGGATACGGATAAAAGAACAATTCAACGCTCTAGTTGGAAATGGTCTTTGTAAAATTGCGACTCACGGTTAGCATTGTTTAATGATATTTTAGTATTTTTTATCGCCATGTACTTTATTATAGGTCTCAATACTGCATTTTTATTATTTTCCTAAAATAGGAAAGCCTCCTTCCTCTAGGATCTATCATGAATATGAAGATGAGAGAGGAAAGAAAAGGAGCCAGGAAGATGCGATGGAAGCAATAACGAAGGATGGAATCTTGAAGAATCTTCCATTGGGTTAAAATCAGCAAGAAAACAACGCTTCCTTCATTTTACCGAACCGAAAGAAGACTCGCCTCTCCTTCGTGCGTATTGCTTCTTTAAATCTGCTTAAGCTCCAACGTTCTACGTAATTCTCGGCGATTTTGCGCACCCCTAAGCGTTTCTGCGTGACACCCTAAGCGATCCTGCGATACCCTGAGCATTTCTGCGATACCCTGAGCGTTTCTGCGACACCCTGAGCGTTTCTGCGACACCCCGAGCGTTTCTGCGACACCCCGAGCGTTTCTGCGACACCCCGAGCGTTTCTGCGACACCCCGAGCGTTTCTGCGACACCCCGAGCGTTTCTGCGACACCCCGAGCGTTTCTGCGACACCCCGAGCGTTTCTGCGACACCCCGAGCGTTTCTGCGACACCCCGAGCGTTTCTGCGACACCCCGAGCGTTTCTGCGACACCCCGAGCGTTTCTGCGACACCCCGAGCGTTTCTGCGACACTACCTTGAGCGTACCTTGGATACCCTAAGCGATCTTGCATGATACCCTGAGCGTTTCTGCGACACCCTCAGCGTACCTGTGCAATCCCTAACGTCGTATTCTGTTCAATTCTCAGCGTTTTGCGTAACCACCAGCATTTCAAACGATTCCCCTGCTTTAGTCTTGCGCATAATTGCGATGTTTTACGAAAAATTACAAGATAGAAACAAATTTGTTAGAATCATTGTTATAATATTGTTGGAGTTTATAGAGCGTTGAAAAAATGAAACTTCAATTGGAAGGTAGTACATCAGTTGATTTTTTCTTTCCGGAATGTTAACATAAAATTGTTTTATACTTCACAAGATATTACGTGCGGTGCAACGTTTAAGCGGTTGTATTATTGTTTAAATCTTATTTTATATCGACCAATCGTATATTATAGATTCTTTAAATAATTGTAAAGTGATAGAAAGCATACATAAACTTGGGTGCGTTAAGAAAACTATTATTTAAGTATAATTTTATATCGAACAAACGTATATTGTAAACCGTTTAAATAATTGTATAGTGATAAGAAGCGTATATAAACAATGGTGCGTTGAGAAAAATATTTAAATATAATTTTAACTCGAGTAAACGTATAGTATAGAATGTTCAAATAATTAGTTAAACTAATAGAAAGTATACATAAATTCTGATGCGTTGAGAGAATTATCGTTTAATTATAATTTTATACCGAACAAACGTATATTGTAAAATTGTTTAAATAATTGTAAAGTGATAGAAAGCATACATAAATTTGATGCGTTAAGAGAATTTTAGACCACCGTTGGGCGAATCGAAAACCGTCGTCCAGTATTTATCCGTAACAACAAACATCTTTTTAGACAATTCTTAGGATATCGCGTGACCCCAGCTTCGCGAATAATTGAAATGCTCATATACTAAAAAAGAAAAAATATTTTTATCATTGTAATAAGAAAGCGTCGAAAAAAAAGGAAGGCAGTATGTAAGCAGATTTCTGTTCTGCGAAACGTTCGATTAAAATTATTTTCTACGTACTACGAGCGGTATAAAGCTTGAGCGGCGGGGTTGTATTCTGTAAATATTAGTTTGATACTACCGAGCGTACATATGTAGCGTACATTGCTTAAATGATTGTAAAACGACAAAAAATAAAAATGATCTAGGTTTAGCGCGGTTCAACGCGGTCCAACGCGTGTACCGGAAATTTTAGGGCATGGTAGAGCGTTTCAACTACCGTGAATCCATTCGTGCGTAATTAAGCGTGTTGCGTAATTCCGAACAGATTGGCGTAACCCTTAGAAATATTGCGTAAACCCCTAACCCTTATTTAGGTAAATTCTCTGGCTCTGCCAGACGCAACGCAGCGATTTCGCCCACTACGTGGTTTGGCGTAAGTATCCATTTGGCAAGGTATGGTTTTTTTTTACACGTAAGTCCTATCGATTTTTCGCAACGTCCGACGTGGACACCCAGAGTTTTGTCTTTTTCAGGTTATCTGCAACCTCGGAGTTATTTATTTACCTACATACTATCGAGATTACTGAAGCGATGGTATTTTTTTTGCATAATGTTAAGGGCATTGCGTCGTTTTGAACGAATGCGCGTAATCAGTAGTTTCTTTTTTTTTTTTGTATGAAGCCCACCGTATCTATATAATCCTTACAAATTTTGTGTAAACCTTTGCGTGTATTCAGCCGAACTTCTGTGGTCTAACTTCGGTGTAATCCAGACGCGACCCAACGATTTGCAGTAAGTATTTTTCTCACTTAATGCCTTTATGTTCGTTCCGTAATTCTACGCGTGTTGCGTAAATTGCATAGTATCTGCAACCCGCAGCTCATTTTCCTAGGTACCAGCGAAGTTATTTAAACTGCGGCATTTTTTTTTCATAGTTCGGGATATTTTCGTTTTATCCGAAGAATCCGCGTTTTTATATAGCCTAACGTCTCTGTGTAAACCATGGCGTGTATTTAGCTTCATTTTAGCGTGTCTACTTAACTCTAACGTTTCCACATTATCACTTAGTTATCGACCATATTTTTTTTTTTTAACGTGATCTCTATTCGTCGCGTAATTCTTCGCGTATATAGTAATTTGGAGGGTATTTAGAGCCCTAGCTTATTTTCCATGATACTGGATGGGTTACTTACGCGACAGAATATTTGCATAGTCCCAGGGGTACTTCCGATGAATCGTTGCAATGTCCAACTTCTTTACAACGCCAAGCGATTTTGCGAAACCTTTGCACGATTTGAAAGCCCTAGTGTAACGTAGCGTAACGTATTTTTACATAACGATCCCGAGATTTGTCGAAAGTACTTTTTTCTTTTTTCATAATGCTTGTCGGAGGTTTTTCTTTTTGACATTCTTAACAGCTGCGTTATTCGTAGAATACTCTAAGCAGCTTATTTTCGTAGATACTAGCTAGGTTATTGAAACGACAGCATTTTTCTTTTTTCTTTTTTATAATTCGTAGGGCACTCGTTAGATCCGACGAATCTGCGTAAATACTAGGGTTTTACTCGTAGATGACCGTGTACTTTCATGTGTATCTGCAACTATCAGCTTATTAATCGAAGATATTACCGAGGTTATATGATCGACTGCATTTATTTTGCATAATCTGTGGGGCACTCGCGTTATTTCCGAAGAATCTGCGTAAATACTAGGGTTTTCAGGAAATGCAGCGTTTCTGTGTAATCCTTGTAGATTTGGCGTCGGTAATAGGGCGTATTTAGGTAGCCTCCGAGAATGCGGCGTAATCCGATTGTTTCCGCGTTACCACCCTGTGATTTCGCGTAAGTACTTGCATTTATACGTAATACTTGTGTAAATTCCTGTCGGTTTTCGATAACTCGTGGATGACCGTGTAGTTCCCGTGTATTTACAACTGTCGGCTTATTAATCGAAGATATTACCGAGGTTATATGATCGACTGCATTTTTTTTTTTGCATAATCTGTGGGGCACTCGCGTTATTTCCGACGAATCTGCGTAAATACTAGGGTTTTCAGGAAATGCAGCGTTTCTGTGCAATCCTTGTAGATTTGGCGTCGGTAATAGGGCGTATTAGGTAGCCTCCGAGAATGCGGCGTAATCCGATTGTTTCCGCGTTACCACCCTGTGATTTCGCGTAAGTACTTGCATTTATACGTAATACTTGTGTAAATTCCTGTCGGTTTTCGATAACTCGTGGATGACCGTGTAGTTCCCGTGTATTTACAACTGTCGGCTTATTAATCGAAGATATTACCGAGGTTATGTGATCGACTGCATTTTTTTTTGCATAATCTGTGGGGCACTCGCGTTATTTCCGAAGAATCTGCGTAAATACTAGGGTTTTCAGGAAATGCAGCGTTTCTGTGTAATCCTTGTAGATTTGGCGTCGGTAATAGGGCGTATTTAGGTAGCCTCGGAGAATGCGGCGTAATCCGATTGTTTCCGCATTACCACCCTGTGATTTCGCGTAAGTACTTGCCTTTGTACGTAATACTTGTGTAAATTCCTGTCGGTTTTCGATAACTCGTAGATGACCGTGTAGTTCCCGTGTATTTACAACTGTCGGCTTATTAATCGAAGATATTACCGAGGTTATATGATCGACTGCATTTTTTTTTTTTGCATAATCTGAGGGGCACTCGCGTTATTTCCGACGAATCTGCGTAAATACTAGGGTTTTCAGGAAATGCAGCGTTTCTGTGTAATCCTTGTAGATTTGGCGTCGGTAATAGGGCGTATTTAGGTGGCCTCCGAGAATGCGGCGTAATCTGATTCTTTCCGCATTACCACCCTGTGATTTCGCGTAAGTACTTGCCTTTGTACGTAATACTTGTGTAAATTCCTGTCGGTTTTCGATAACTCGTAGATGACCGTGTAGTTCCCGTGTATTTACAACTGTCGGCTTATTAATCGAAGATATTACCGAGGTTATTTTATCGACTGCATTTTTTTTTTGCATAATCCGCGGGGCACTCGTTATATCCGACGAATTTGCGTAACTACTAGCATTTTCATAAAGTCCGGCATTTCTGCGTAACCTACAGATTTTACAAAAATCTAAGTACGCAATCTACAGCGTGGGACATAACCCCACTGTCTTCGCTTTACCATCCGGTGATTAGAAGTATTTGTCCGTTTTCTTTTTAGGTAATCCCTCGGTTTTTCAATAATTCCTAACGTACCGACGTAGTTCCTAGGTTTATCAGCAATACCCAGGTTATTTTCTTAGATACTAGCGAGGTTACTTAAACGATATTTTTGTCCTCCGAGCTTTCTCCGTAATATCATTTTTTTCCGCATAACCATCTCGTGATTTCGCTCAAGTATATTGTTTTTCCGTAATGGATGTCGATTTTTCCTAACTCCTAGATGACCGTGTAATTTCCAGGATATCTGTAACGATCAGCTTATTAATTCTAGATATTAACGAGGTTATTTAGTCGATAGCATTTTTGAATAGTCCCTGAGGCGGTTGCATTATTTACGTAGACTATACGAACTACCAGCATCTTTATAAAGCTCATCGTTTCTGGGTAACCCTTACAGATTTTGGCTTATCCGACTGGCGATTTGAAGTAAGTATTTGTGCTTTATTTTTTATTCTTATGTAATATCTGTCTTCAATAATTACTAATATACCGACGTAATTTCTAGGTTATCCGTCGTACCCATCTTATTTCCCTAGATTCTAGAGAGGTTACTTAAACGACAACATCGTTGCATAATCCCAGGGGCATATTCGTTATTTCCTACGAATCAAGTAACGACCAGCGTCTTCATAAAGTGCAGCATTTCTGTATATCCTCATAGATTTGTCGTCAATCCTAGAACGTATTTAGGTGGCCTCCGAGCGTCAGGCGTAACGTCATAGTGTCCGCATAAGCGAATAAATTTGTTTTTACCTAACGCTTGTCAAAATGCTTGTCAATTTTGCATAATTCCTAGATGTCCGTGTAATTTCCACGGTATCTTCATCCACCAACTTACTAATCCTAGATATTAACGTAGTTATTTAATAAACAGCAATTAGCATAGTCCGTGGGGCGTTTGCGTTATTATCGAAAAATCGGCGTAACCACCAGCATTTCCATAAAGCTCGTTTCTATGTAACCCTTACAAATTTTGCAAAAATTCTAGTACGTATTATGGTGGTTTACAGTGGTTCGACGTAATTCCACAGTAATCGCATAAAAACCATTCAGTGATATGAAGTAATTATTTTTCTTATGTTCCTCTCTCTTAGGTAATCGATTGGTTTTTCCTGTTTATCTGTAATGCCCAGCTTATTTTTCTAAATATTACGTAGAATCGATAAATGACAACATATTTGCATAATCCCAGGGGCACCGCCATATGGGTGTGAACGTAAGTGTGTACGTACGAATGAGAGCGTAGAGTGCCTCTACCGGCCATTTTCTAAAACAGGTAGCAGGCCTCCGTAATATCCGTGTAATCACTCTCAGACTGATTTTAGTGTCTAATATTTGTTTCATTTTATTGTATACTATTTGCCTGATTTTATTGTATAATATTTGTCTCATTTTAATATATACTATTTGTTTAATTTTATTGCATGATATTTGTGTGATTTTATTATATAATATTAAACAGAGGAGAAACTATAAGTAGACATCAGAATTTGAATGTTTGTGATTGATCATTTATACGACGCCTTTGAATAATCGTCTAAAAAGAAAACGGTTACATCAAGCCTGCGTCTTTATTGAATAAGAGACACGACTGAGCTTCGATGACATTCCGCCTGCAGTACGTCTGATTTGCGTTCAGTATTCTATCAGACTTCCTTCTGTTTCATGTTAAATTATGCGGCATAAGCTGTGGAAAGATTGTAAAAGAGACGTATAAGAACTGTATGAGAGTTGTGCAAAAGTTGTGTGAGATGTCCAAAATGTGTGTAAAAGTTGTGTGAGACTTACATAAAAGGTGCGTACAACTTGTGAGAAAATTCTATAAAAGTTGTAGAAAAAGTATTATCTGAAGGTTGTGTCTGAGGTTGTGTCTGAGGTTGTGTCTGAAGGTTGTGTTTGAAGGTTGGGTCTGAGGTTGTGTCTGCAGGTTGTGTCTGAAGGTAGTGTCTGAAGGTTGGGTCTGAGGTTGCGTCTGAAGGTTGTGTCCGAAGGTTGCGTCCGAAGGTTGGGTCTGAGGTTGGGTCTGCAGGTTGTGTCTGAAGGTAGTGTCTGAAGGTTGGGTCTGAGGTTGCGTCTGAAGGTTGTGTCCGAAGGTTGCGTCCGAAGGTTGTGTCTGAGGTTGCGTCTGAAGGTTGTGTCTGCAGGTTGTGTCTGAAGGTTGTGTCCGAGGTTGCGTCTGAAGGTTGTGTCCGAGGTTGCGTCTGAAGGTTGTGTCTGAAGGTTGTGTCTGAAGGTTGTGTCTGAAGGTTGTGTCTGAAGGTTGTGTCCGAGGTTGTGTCTGAAGGTTGTGTCTGAAGGTTGTGTCCGAGGTTGTGTCCGAGGTTGTGTCTGAAGGTTGTGTCCGAGGTTGTGTCTGAAGGTTGTGTCCGAGGTTGTGACTGAAGGTTGTGTCCGAGGTTATGACTGAAGGTTGTGTCCGGGGTTGTGTCCGAGGTTGTGACTGAAGGTTTCCTCTGCAGGTTGGGTTGCGTCTGGGTTGCGTCTGGGTTGCGTCTGGGTTGCGTCTGGGTTGCGTCTGGGTTGCGTCTGGGTTGCGTCTGGGTTGCGTCTGGGTTGCGTCTGGGTTGCGTCTGGGTTGCGTCTGGGTTGCGTCTGGGTTGCGTCTGGGTTGCGTCTGGGTTGCGTCTGGGTTGCGTCTGGGTTGCGTCTGGGTTGCGTCTGGGTTGCGTCTGGGTTGCGTCTGGGTTGCGTCTGGGTTGCGTCTGGGTTGCGTCTGGGTTGCGTCTGGGTTGCGTCTGGGTTGCGTCTGGGTTGCGTCTGGGTTGCGTCTGGGTTGCGTCTGGGTTGCGTCTGGGTTGCGTCTGGGTTGCGTCTGGGTTGCGTCTGGGTTGCGTCTGGGTTGCGTCTGGGTTGCGTCTGGGTTGCGTCTGGGTTGCGTCTGGGTTGCGTCTGGGTTGCGTCTGGGTTGCGTCTGGGTTGCGTCTGGGTTGCGTCTGGGTTGCGTCTGGGTTGCGTCTGGGTTGCGTCTGGGTTGCGTCTGGGTTGCGTCTGGGTTGCGTCTGGGTTGCGTCTGGGTTGCGTCTGGGTTGCGTCTGGGTTGCGTCTGGGTTGCGTCTGGGTTGCGTCTGGGTTGCGTCTGGGTTGCGTCTGGGTTGCGTCTGGGTTGCGTCTGGGTTGCGTCTGGGTTGCGTCTGGGTTGCGTCTGGGTTGCGTCTGGGTTGCGTCTGGGTTGCGTCTGGGTTGCGTCTGGGTTGCGTCTGGGTTGCGTCTGGGTTGCGTCTGGGTTGCGTCTGGGTTGCGTCTGGGTTGCGTCTGGGTTGCGTCTGGGTTGCGTCTGGGTTGCGTCTGGGTTGCGTCTGGGTTGCGTCTGGGTTGCGTCTGGGTTGCGTCTGGGTTGCGTCTGGGTTGCGTCTGGGTTGCGTCTGGGTTGCGTCTGGGTTGCGTCTGGGTTGCGTCTGGGTTGCGTCTGGGTTGCGTCTGGGTTGCGTCTGGGTTGCGTCTGGGTTGCGTCTGGGTTGCGTCTGGGTTGCGTCTGGGTTGCGTCTGGGTTGCGTCTGGGTTGCGTCTGGGTTGCGTCTGGGTTGCGTCTGGGTTGCGTCTGGGTTGCGTCTGGGTTGCGTCTGGGTTGCGTCTGGGTTGCGTCTGGGTTGCGTCTGGGTTGCGTCTGGGTTGCGTCTGGGTTGCGTCTGGGTTGCGTCTGGGTTGCGTCTGGGTTGCGTCTGGGTTGCGTCTGGGTTGCGTCTGGGTTGCGTCTGGGTTGCGTCTGGGTTGCGTCTGGGTTGCGTCTGGGTTGCGTCTGGGTTGCGTCTGGGTTGCGTCTGGGTTGCGTCTGGGTTGCGTCTGGGTTGCGTCTGGGTTGCGTCTGGGTTGCGTCTGGGTTGCGTC